>NC_134093.1:34362246-34502757 GCF_000715075.1 Nicotiana tabacum
TCTTTATTAAATGAAAAACTTGTCTTTCAAGAGTTTTTAGCCTATAAATAGGGCTGATTTTCTTTGGAAACATAGGCAATTCACAAACTACTTTTCCCTTAAAATATACTCCCTCCGTTCACAAGACAAAAAAAAAAATTCTTGTTATACCCATAGTATTTTTTACTCATTTCAAATAATTTTCTCAAATCCAATAAAATATGCATCAATTAATATGGGTATCATGGTAAATTATGCACTTCATTTATTATTTTTTAAGGGACGTGAAAAATCAAAACGTGCCAAGTAAAAGTGAAAAAGAGGGATCATATTATAATATACATTGATCAAATGGTGAACTCATAGATCCAAGATAGAAGAGCAACATTCTTGAATGCTACGTATTATGTGGCTTAGTTGAAACCCCGAAGATAGAGTTGTCATTTATTCTTCCGTTTGCTTGTGGAAGAGACTCCAACTATCTTCATGTAACGACCCGACTTGTTATTTTGAGAATTAGTGTCCCGTTCAGCGGCTTAAGATCTCGAGCAACCTCGTAATACGTATTATGACTTGCGTGTGTGGTTGAGTATGGTTTTCGGACGATTCAGGATCAAATTAAAAGAACAATTAAGCTTAAAAGAAAAGAGTTGACTGAAGAGTCAACTTTTGAGCAAACGACTCCGAAATAGAATTTTTATGATTCCAATAGCTCTGTATGGTAATTTTGGACTTAAGAATGCGTCCAGATATTTATTTTGAAGTTCGTAGTTGATTTTGACTTGAAATGGCGAAAGTTGAAAATGGAAGGTTTGGAAGATTGACCTGGAGTTGACTTTATTGATATCGGGGTCGGAATTCAGTTATGTAAATTTTGATAGGTCTGTTATGTCGTTTATGACTTGTGTGCAAAATTCGAGGTCAATCAGACTTGATTTGATATGTTTCGGCATCGAATGTAGAATTTGGACATTTCTAGAATGTTTCGACGTCGTTTCTTCAAACATAAGTGGTATCACATTAAGAAAATGTGCTCCAAATTTTGTTTTGATTGAAGCATTAAATCTGTATTGAAATTATAGAGCCATAGCAAAATAAGTCATCGAATTCGGACATCGTATGAGAGAGTTATGCTCATGTCCGAGCGAAATAGAAAAGTTTTCCCATCTCCAGTGCCCAGGGTAGCGTGGGGCGCTAGCCCTGGCGCTGGAAATTTTGAGGTTTTGGAAATTTGGCCACAGGTAGCACCCCACGCCACCTGTGGCGCTGAAAATATTATATACTCATTTCGGGGTTCATTTTTCCCGATTCCTCTTAGCCGAATTTTAGGAGTTTCCTCCACTCTCTCAAGACCTCCAACTTCTCCCATCTCCAAGGTGAGTAATCCCTACTAATTTGGTATTTCATTCTATCATTTCCACTCTAAAACTAACTCAATCCGCCATGAAATCCTTAGATTTTCAAGAACTCAAAAGAGAGTTTTGACAAGATTTCTTCCAAAAGGTAATCCTACACCCTTGTAGATATATGCATGGATTTATTATGAGTATGTGAGCAATAAATAAGTATTAACACTTATTGGATGGAGCTTGAAAGCCATAAATACTTAACTAGATTATTGGGTGTTATAGAGATTTTGTAATGAATTAATTAGCAATAATTGGGTGGATGTGAGCTCATTGATGATTTTAATGGTGCCAAAGAAGGTTGTTTATAGACAAAGGATAGTTTAGTATTTCTTGTTGGTGGGAAGGAGGGATTTTTGGATGAAGAAACACCATTACTAGAGGTAGTAAAATGCTATGTATTCTAGGTGTTTGATAAAATGCCTAAATGACCAAAAATCTGGAAATTTGTTTACTAATATTTGTCAAATTGAATTATGTTGATGTAGATTGAAGTTTTAAGAGTAGTGGGAGGTTTTAATATCACTAAAAGCTGAACTAAGGAAGCTCGATTTGTGGCGATCTTATTTTCTAGAGATTTTCAAGGGAATCATCGGGATTTGAGCCGTCCGGAGGTGGCTTCACTCGCGAAGATCATTTAAAATATTGGTTTAATTTCGTCAAGGTAAGTGTCTTGTCTAACTTCATGTGGGAGAAACCACCCCTTAGGATTTGAGATGACTGTGACATTCGTGTTATGTGAAGGTCGTGTACGCGAGGTGACGAGTGGGTACACGACCTATATGTGGTATTTGACCTATTTGAATTGTTAGGCTCCCTTCATGTCACTAATTGTAACTATTGTTTCATGACTACAACTTTTGTGTTAGAATTGTTTGTACGTGTTTTACTTGAAATTGTTAGCACATGTTCCATCTTTGTTGTCAAGATCACCTTATATGCTAATTGTTGATTGTAACCACTCGTTGAATTCATGCATTACCTACCACATGTCTAAATTGTCAGTTGATGCTCATAAATTGTGCCTTGTCTTATGGATTGTCATTTCCTTACTATTTGATTTTGTGAGCTATCGTATAACCTTTTCATTAGTTGTGACTTCTTTATGTAGCCTCGTTGTTCTTTTTGACTTTGTGGTATTCCGTAGTTGGTTGTAAATTGATTACTTAATTTGTGTTGTTGTTGGATCGGGTTGCACGCTGCAACAGAATTTAATTGAAAAATTATATTGTTCGAGCAGGTTGCACGCCTCTACGGAACTTATTTGCAAAATTATATTGTTGGATCGGGTTGCACGCTGCAACGGAATTTATTTGAAAGATTATATTATGGGATCAGGTTCCACGCTGCTACGGATTTTACTTTAAGATTATATTTTTGGATCGGGTTGCACGCCGCAACCTAATTTATTTGAAAGATTATATTGGGGGATCGGGCTGCACGCCGCAATGGATTTTATGTTAAAGATTATATTGTTGGATCGGATTGCACACTGCAACAAATGTACAAATATGAAATTATTGCGAAATTAAGGTTAATTCCCATTTGTGATTCTCATGATGCATTTCATGCTAGGACGGTTACTGTGATTTCTTAAATCACTTCTGTAATGACCCAACCGGCCGTTTTGAGCATTTGCACTTCGCTCGGTAGTTTACTGGTATGAGTAGGTCCGTATGATGTATGATGTATTATGACTAATGTGAATTGTCAGTTTTGATTTTCAAGTTATTCAGGATTGATTTGAAAGAATGATTCTCAACTAGGGAGCTTTAAATTTGAAAGAGTTGACCAAGTTTGACTTTTTAGCATTTGACCTCAGATTGAAATTTTGATGGTTTCGTTAGCTCCGTTGGGTGATTTTGGACTTAGGAGCGTGTCCGGATTTTGATTTGGAGGTCCGTGGTTGAATTTGGCTCGAAATGGCGAAAGTTAAAATTTTGGAAAGTTTGACCAGGAGTGGACTTTTTGATATCGAGGTCCTATTCCAATTTCGGAAGATGGTGTATGCCCGTAATGCCGAATGTGACTTGTGTGCAAAATTTGAAGTCAATCGGACGTGATTTGATAGCTTTCGCCATCAGTTGTGGAAGTTTGAAGTTTCAAAGTTCATAGATTTTGATTTGAGATGCGATTCATCGTTTTGATGTTGTTATGTGTGATTTGAGGCCTCGAGTAGGTCCATATTATGTTATGGAACTTGTTGGTACATATGGACGTGGTCTCGAGAGGCTCGGGTGAGTTTCGGACATAGTTCGGATCATTTCAAATGGTTTTTGCATTGCTGGTTTTTCTGCTGTTACATGTTGCTTCTGACATTCTTCGCGATCGCGAAGGCTTGGTCAATATCGCGAAAGGTGTTTGGTCAGTGGAGCTATTTGTTCTTCGCGTTTGCGCTTATGAGGTCGGGTTCGCACTGGATTGAAGATTGTAGTCTTCACGTCCGTGTCCATGTCTATATGGATTCTTCATCGCATTCGCAGTGTGTTTCATCGCATTCGCGAGGATTTTGCCGGGATCGCGTAGTGCAAAGTGAGTCAATGTGGGTTTGTGCTTCGCGAACGCGAGGCTTCTACCGCGTTCGCGTAAGAGGATACCTGGGCAGAAGTATAAAGTACTCTATTTCGACGGTTTCAGCCATTTTTATATTTTGGGAGCTATGGAGCTCGGATTGAGGCGATTCTTGAAGCACTTTTCACCATATGAATTGGGAGAAGTATTCTCTAATAGGTTTTTGTTATATTTCATTAATCTATCTTCGTTTTTGGTAATTGAATTGTGAATTTTAAAGAGGAAATTGGAGGTTTTGGCCTAAAGTTTCATAATGTGAAGTTTTGAGTTTTGAACATCGAATTAGAGTCGGATTTGAGTGAAACTAGTATGGTTGGACTCGTAATTGAATGAGTTATTAGATTTTGTAAAGTTTGTTGGGTTCTGTGGTGAGAACGAGTGTGTGGGCGTGCACCATGTGAATTAAGACTCTGTTGTTCCCATGGCACTGTATAATGGTCCTACTTTGTTGATATCCGTGTTTTCACAATGTGATAAAGTAGTTAAGCTGTCAATCATGCTAGATATCTTGTTAGGCATTATGCCGATACTGTTTGGACCTATAGTGGTCATTTCTTACTGTCATCTCACTGATTTCATTGATATTTCATACTCAGTCATATCCATGCATTCATACCATATCTAAGTCTCAGTTATTATTTATTGATACATCATATCATTGTTGCCGGACTAATTTAATGACATTGTAAGCCCGTGAGTGAGACTGGAGAGATTGATGACAGAGTGAGGCCGAGGGTCCGAGTAAGAGTGACATTTTGGGTTCGGGCTGCACGCCGCAATATATTATATTGATTATATTTTATCTGATCGAGTTGCACGCAACAACTATATATTGATTACATTCTATGGGATCGGGTTGCACATCGGAGCGATATAGCGCTTAGGCTGAAAGGAGCCCCTCCAGAGTCTGCACACCCCAGTGAGCACAGTCGACTATAAATATGGATCGAGCTGCACGCCGCTGCTGATATTGTACAGCGCTGAGTGATTGAGAGTGTTGATCTTAGTGAGAAAGAATGTGAGACAATGAGATTGAGTACTCTGAGAGTGTGAGTACATACGCTCATCATCGAGATGTGTTGCATTTGACATGCATACTTGTGATACATTCATAGAGGTGCATTTCCTTCTACTACCCAGTTTTGGAAACATTTATGATTTTACCTATATCTTGACATGTAGGCATAGAGAAGTACTTTCCTCATGCTATCTGAAAATGAAACATCTTACTCGTTGTTGAAAGGATTTTGGGAAAAATCACAGTTTTCAAACTTACAAGTATTTTGACTTTTTTGGTAAAAGATTTGGGTTTTCACTGAGATACTTGAAAAGAAATGCCTATTTTTCTGAAACTGTGAACGAACTGAGCCTTTTATTTCTTAGACACTCTTTTGTTATTGTACTATGTTGTTATGAACTGTTGTAGAATATTGGTGTTGGCCCCGGCCTTTTTGTTAGGTCATCACTACTTTCAACCTAAGGTTAGGTTTGTTACCTATTGAGTACATGGGGTCAGTTGTACTTATACTATATTTTTGCACCTTGCATGTAAATGTTAGTTGTTGATGTTGTTGTATTCGTTAGGAGCTGGATCTGAAGATGTACCTGTGTTTTGGTTGTAGCTGTCTCTTGTTCGTGGTAGCCTTAGATCTATAAAACTCTATTTTTGTACTTTTCAAATAGACGGTGTATTTACTTCATTTCAGCTTTGAAAACTCTATTCTTAGAAGCTCGTGATTGGTACTATCAGTTCTTGGAGAATATATAAGTTTAAGATTTTTTTTTACTTAAATTGCTTTAATAATTGTTATTGGAATTGGATATTTGATAATTGATTTAACTTGTGGGTTGGGTTAGGTGCCATCACGACTAGTCGGATTTTGGGTCGTGACAAGTTGGTATCAGAGCTCTAGGTTCTACAAGTCATGAGCAAGTGTCTAGTAGAGTCTTGCAGATCGATAAGATGACGTCCATACCTATCTTCGAGAGGCTACAAAACATTTAGGATATACTTCCCATCTCTTTCTTTCCTTATCGTGCGACATTGATTTAGGTTGAAGCGTAACTTTTTGAATTCCTTCCACGAATTCGTATGCGCATGTGAGCGCTTGGTATCGGATGTGCGCCGATGGCTTTTGATTCTTTGGTTGACGTGCGAGATGTGGTTTTGGTGTAATGATAACATGACGATAGGCCAGTCTGGAGGACTTGAGGTCGGGTTTTGATGGTAGCTTGAGCACGGAGATTTCGATTGTGTGAGTACGTGCTTTTGGGACTTATAGGTCCGTTGGTATCCCTATTAGTGGAATTTGTGATTGAATGACTATGTGGTGAGTATGATGAGAGTGCGAGATGTGTTCAGACTGTTCGAATGTGACGAGAAGAGTTTACTTAAGATGTAGCAAGGACTATGTGGTGTTTGACTTCTGTCTTGATTTCGCGTATGGTCTCGAGTTATGGGTGTGTTGAGAGATCTCTCATGTTGTTTAGTTGTGGAGTGAAGTAGATTCTCATGTCTTGTTAATGAGTTCAGAATCAAGAAGATTAAGTGATTGCATAGTAGTCATGACTATGGAAGGGTATAGAGAGATGTCAGTTTGAGGCAGAGCAGGTGGGTTATCTCCTGCGAGGTGTCCTTAGGTTGTGTGGTTCTTATGATGTTTGTAGAGAGTTCTCTTTGACCAGTGAATGATATATGTTGCAATTTGAGTTTGGATCGCTTGTGGAAGTTGGCTGGACTATTACAAGGGTGACTGCGATATTTGCAGATAATGTGAAGTATTAGATGTTTGCGATACAGGAGCTCAGGAAGGGTTTGGTTGAATCTCACGGTGGTTTTATGGAAGTAATATAGTATGGGCATTGTGAGTTAATGTGTGTTTTGATCTATGGCATTGATCCAAGTGGAGGAGTCTGCTATCGACAAGTTGATTGCGTAATTATGTGTTGTATTGGTTTCGGTTTGAGGTATACTAGTGAATCAGTTATGACTGTAGGGGTTGAGATTGAGGATGACTTGAGTAAGGAAATTTCTGGATACGGGTTTTATTACACTCTACGTGTATATAGGAGTTATAGAATGATTGAATGGTTAGTCGTGAAGGATGCAATGTGCATGGAGTAGGAATTACTCAGTTGCTTAGGAGTGTGGGTTACTCCCTAGGGTGTTGGTGTGCTAATGGGGAACATGTCGTTTGGTCCGTTTGGTCTATTTAATTGAGATTTGAGAAGAGTGGATGACTCTCGAGAATGGTTCTAATGGAATTAAGATTTATATGTAGCGATTTGGAATTTTCAATATTTCTATATGGCTAGAAACTGAGGGTTACATTGGATGGTGTCGAGACTTGTGGCATTTTTATACCATTGTGGATTATGCATTTCAGCATCAAGAAGGTGAAGGAAACAATTTTAGGTTCACATAAGATCTCTTTAGAGTGGGTGTCACGATTGTGGTGCTTAAGAGGGAATTCAGCGGCTTATGGGCCTTAGGGCGTTGTGATTTTATACTAGGGTCTCTTGTATGGTGAATTTTGGTTAAGGATCATAGTGTTCCAGCAAGGAGAAGAATCAATTTGAAGGCAATTGGAAGGGACTTGGAGAAATAGGACAGTGTGGTAGCAGGTTGGATCAGCACAGCTATGGATATAATTGGTTCTTTGGGTACTTATGATATAGCTAGTCTCCACAAGTGTTTTGTGGAAATGCTCTTGGGGTTTGGCGACCAGTGCGACTGGGTTGAGTTAGAGAGATTCAGTTCTGATAGCTTGGTTATGTGCAAATGGACTTCGAAGAGTTCTCAATGGTTTCTACCAGCGTTCGAGGAGAATATTTCCTACTGGTGTGAGGATCATGTGGTATATAGTGATTTTCTCCTGGATGAGATCAAATGGAAGGTTTCTGACTGAACGGGTATGTATTCTACTTGTGATTCAGAGTTGATTTTGAGATTCTTGCACTCTTCACAGAATGACATGGTAGATGCGATGTGTTATGTGGGATTGAGAATTGTATGTGCAAGGTCACAGGTTAGTTTCGAAGGGAAGGGCATAAGTTCGTAGGCAGCACAGACGGTTTCAGATGACTAGGTAAATGATATTACTATTTGGTATGGCTTGATAAGAGTATACATTTCAGAAGGCGCAATGTGTTTTGATTTATGGATATGTCACTAGTACTGCGGCACTCTCCTGGTTGATCGACTGCTGATATTCAAATTTTTGCTATGTGGCACGGAAAAATGTTAGAAGAATTCCTCATGGTATGATCGTATGCGAGAGATATGTTAGCCATTCTGGCGATGGAGTTGGGACCAGATATGGTGATTCGTGTGTTCTATGGATTTGGAGACTGGAGTTCTCAAGAGCAGATTGTTTCATGGTTGTGGACTGTGAAGTCATGGCTGAAGCTAGCCAAGTGATAATATGTGTTATGATTTAGTCATTGTGGGCTTTCGGAGGATTATTTTTCTATTCGTGGGTGCCCGGAGTTGATTTGGGGGTCCATTGGTAGGCTCAATTAGGATGTGTATTCTACACCGAGCCGAATTAGTTGCCTCTATACTGCTATTGTTGAGGGATGTGCCATTCGGTTGTTTTTGAGCTTATTCGTGCTCTGAAATGATCTGTGAGTTACTTTTTTATGCTACGAGGAGTTGTGATTCATTGGTTATAAGCACACCTGGTGCGATTCTATTTGGGCTTTATAGTGGAATTTGAGCGAGATGAGTAATTGGGTATTGCATGGTTAATGGCATATGTGTTATGTTCTTTCGGGTTTTGTTTTGTGTGGCATTGTGTCATCTGCTTCTCCGTGGTTATGATAATGCACTTTGGGTACTTGATGTCGAATTGTGCGTGGTTATTGATTTTGAGCATGGTGGCTCGAGGTGTCTCATATGGACCAGTGTTTGGATGGGGTCGCGCATTGCAGCAGAATTATGTTGAGATATGATCGCTTATGTTAGATTCGTGTGTGTTGGTTCTACGGCATGTGAGAGGTTCTTAGCATTGCATTGTTTTGGTACACGTTGAGCTTGTGGGATGGTTCTCTTGTTTGAGTCATTTTCGTGATTGAGTATATTTGGAATGTTTTTCAACACCTCCAATCTCCGCACTTGCTTATTGGCGGCACGACTTGCACAGGCTGCGACTTTAGATTGTATGGGTGTGTCATGTCACTAGAGTGGTTGTGTTGGATGAGATAAGGTCAGTGGACCTTGAATGGATACTATCGGAATAGATTATAGCATGGTTGGAAGGATGATATCGAAAGTCAGCTTAGAAAATTGCTATAGTTCTTGTCGAATTAGAGAGAGTTCCATGTCCGGTGGATCTAATGAATAGTTATGAGTTTCTGCGTGTTTCTTTCATCATCGGTAGTGTACGAAGGTTTTAGAATGGAGTCTTGTTTGATATGAGGTTTAATACCGGCATTGGGTTGTTTTGAACAACTACTGTGATTCGAAATCATTGCTATGAGTAACTGTGTTATGTGTTATATCATGCAATTGTATCTTGGGTTATGGTCACGGCTTGGTACAACTTGTTCAGACTTATACACGGTGTAGGTTACGAGATTTAGATCTTATAAGAAATTCTGGATGTTGGAAATTGGATTCTATGGCTTGTGGGCTAGGTTGAATTGAGAAATTTTAGTTATATTGTGTTATCGGACCTGCATGGGATAGGGTGACGTGGGATCACCCCAGGGTATGTGCATGGTAAGGTTACACAATGGTTTGATGACTTTAAGAACAACTCTTGGCACGTTCGAGGATGAACGTATGTTTAAGTGGGGGAGAATGTAACGCCCAACCGGTCGTTTTGAGCATTTGCACTTCGCTCGATAGTTTATAGGCATGAGTAGCTCCGTATGATATATTATGACTTATGTGAATCATCGATTTTGATTTTCAGGTTATTCGGGATTGATTTGGAAGAATGATTCTCAACTAGGGAGCTTTAAATTTGAAAGAGTTGACCAAGTTTGACCTTTTAGCATTTTACCTCGGATTGGAATTTTGATGGTTCCGTTAGCTCCGTTGGGTGATTTTGGACTTAGGAGCGCGTCTAAATTGTGATTTGGAGGTCCGTGGTTGAATTTGGCTCGAAATGGCGAAAGTTGAAATTTTGGAAAGTTTGACCGGTAGTGGACTTTTTGATATCGGGGTTGGATTCCGATTCCAGAAGATGGAGCAGATCCCTAATGTCGAATGTGACTTGTGTGAAAAATTTGAGGTCAATCGGACGTGATTTCATAGGTTTCGGCATCGGTTGTGGAAGTTTGAAGTTTCAAAGTTCATAGATTTTGATTTGAGATATGATTCATCGTTTTGATATTGTTATGTGTGATTTGAGGCCTCGAGTAAGTCTGTATTATGTTATGAGACTTGTTGCTACATTTGGATGGGGTCCCGATGGGATCGGGTGAGTTTCGGACGTAGTTCGGATCATTTCAAATGGTTTTTGCATTGCTGGTTTTTCTGCTGTTACCTGCTGCCTCTGAAGTTCTTCGTGATCGCGAAGGCTTGGCCGCGATCGTGAAAGGTGTTTGGTTAGTGGAGCTATTTGTTCTTCGTGTTCGCGCTTCTGAGGTTGATTTCGCACTGGATTGAAGATTGTAGTCTTCGTGTATGCGTCCATGTCTATGCATTCGCATAATGTTGAGCAAGGGTTGGTGTTGAGCAGGGGTTGGTCAGTCTATATGGATTCTTCATCGCATTCACAGTGCATTGTTCGCGATCGCGGAAGTCTGGTAGTGTGTTTCATCGTGTTCGCGAGGGTTTTGCCGCGAAGTCGTAGTGAAAAGTGAGGCAGTGTGGGTTTGTGCTTCGCGAACGCGAGGCTTCTACCGCGTTCGCGTAAGAGGATGCCTCGGCAGAAGTATAAAGTACTCTATTTCGAGGCTTTCGGCCATTTTTATATTTTGGGAGCTATGGAGCTCGGATTGAGGCGATTCTTCAAGCAATTGTCACCATATGAATTGGAGTAAGTGTTCTCTACTCGGTTTTGGTTATATTTCATTAATCTATTTTCGTTTTTGGTAATTGAGTTATGAATTTTAAAGAGGAAATTGGAGGTTTGGGCCTAAAGTTTCATAATGTGATTTTTTTAGTTTTGAACATCGAATTGGAGTCGTATTTGAGTGAAACTAGTATGGTTGGACTCGTAATTGAATGGGTTGTTGGATTTTATAAATTTTGTCGGGTTCTGAGGTGTGGGCCCGGGTTGGACTTTTGGCCAGTTTTGGGCTTTTGATTCAAGATTTTATCTTTTTCGATGGATTGGTTCCTTTAGCATTGTTTGATGTCTTTGAGTTGTTTTTGGTTAGTTTCGAGCCGTTCAGAGGTCGGAACACGCGAGATGGAATTTTAGAGCATCGCTTGGCTTGCTCAGTGTTGGAAGTGGCTTGTTCGAGGTAAGTAATTCTTCTAATCTTAGAGCTGAGGGTATGAAACCCCTAAATACATGTTATGTGATTAGTGTTGAGGTGACGCATATGCTAGGTGACGAGTGGGTGGGCGTGCACCATATGAATTGAGACTCTATTGTTCCCATGGCACTGTATAGTGGTCCTACTTTGTTGATATCCGTATTTTCATCATGCGATAAAGTAGTTAAGCGGTCAATCATGCTAGATACCATGTTTAGCCATTATGCCGATAATGTTTGGACCCATAGTGGTCGTTTCTTACTGTCATCTCACTGATTTCATTGATATTTCATACTCAATCATATCCATGCATTCATACCATATCTCAGTCTCAGATATTATTTATTGATACATCATACCACTGTTGTCGGGCTAGTTTCATAACATTGTGAGCCCGTGAGTGAGACTGGAGAGATTGATGACTGAGTGAGGCTGAGGGCCCGAGTGAGAATGACATTTTGGGATCGGGCTGCACACTGCAATATACTATATTGATTATATTTTATGGTATTGGGATGTTCGCCGCAGCGATATATTGATTACATTCTATGGGATCGGGTTACACGTCACAGCGATATAACGCTTGGGCTGAAAGGAGCCCCTCCGGAGTCTGCACACCCCTAGTGAGCGCAATTGACTATAAATATGGATCGGGCTGCATGCCGCAGCGGATATTGTACAGCGCTGAGTGATTGAGTGGCTGAGCTTAGTGAGAAAGAATACGGGACAGTGAGATTGAGTACTTTGAGAGTGTGAGAACATGAGCTCATCAACGAGATGCGTTGCATTTGACATGCATACTTGTGATACATGCATAGAGGTGCATTTCCTTCTGCTACCCAGTTTTGGGGACATTTATGATTTTACCTGTATATTGACATGTAGGCATAGAGAAGTACTTTCCTCATGCTATCTGAAAGTGAAACATCTTACTCATTGTTGAAAGGATTTTGGAAAAAATCATAGTTTTCAAACTTACTCGTATTTTGGCTTTTTCGGTAAAAGATTTGGGTTTTCACTGAGATACTTGAAAAGAAATGACTATTTTTCTGGATTTGTGAACGAACTGAGCCTTTTATTTATAAGATATTCTTTTGTTATTGTACTATGTTGTTATGAACTGTTGTGGAATATTAGTGTTGGACCCCACCTTTTGTTAGCGCGTCACTACTTTCAACCTAAGGTTAGGTTTGTTACTTATTGAGTAAATGGGGTCGGTTATACTCATACTACACTTCTGTACCTTGCGTGCAGATGTTGACTATTGATGTTGTTATGTTCGTTGGGAGCTGGATCTGAAGATGTACCTGCGTTCCGGTTGTAACTGCCTCTTGTTCGTGGTAGCCTTAGATCTATAAAACTCTATTTATGTACTTTTCAAACATATGATGTATTTACTTCATTTCAGCCTTGAAAACTCTATTCTTAGAAGCTCATGATTTGTACTGCTAGTTCTTGGGGAATGTATAAGATTAAGATTTTTCTTTACTTAAATTGCTTTAATAATTGTTATTGGAATTGGATATTTGATAATTGGCTTACCTAGCGGGTTGGGTTAGGTGCCATCACAACTAGTCGGATTTTGGGTCGTGACAACTTCGTTGTATTTGGTCATAATTAATTAACCGTCAATATATTAAAAATGGAATAAACGGGAGTTCTTGTGTGAGTCATGCATTCTATGTGATATGTTAAATTGCTGAACATTTAGCAGATATAAATAAAAGAATTTTCAAGTTGTTCCACTTGCGTGTCTTTCAAAAATAAAACTCATATCTTATTATCTACTAATTTAAATGGTGATTATATTTTTACTCTAATTGATACCTCAACTTCCTCATTATCTTATTGTTGTGTAATTTATGTGAAAAAAATTATTATTACGTTTTACTTTAATAAATCCCATATTTATCTCGTTAAAATTTGATTGAATGTCTTAATTTGTATAAATATAATATTTTATTGGATCTCATATATCTCTAACCTAAACTAAATTGATATTCTATTGCACAACCTCTACACTATTTTACCTTATTTAAATTCTAAATTGGCTTAATAACTCATTTGACGCTTTACTATGTTCAAGTTGGAATTGTGTTTAATTGTGTTTAAATTATTCATCATTTCACGGCAAGGATGAGAGTAAAAGCACGAAGGGTAATGCCACACCACTTTTGTATTATATTTTTACTCTGACTGTGTTGTTGCTCAATTGCTTGATTGTTTGCTCGATGCCATCCGTATTCTCATTATTTTCATTGTTGATTTGTATTGGAAAATTTTCTATTATTGGCCTTACATTGATACTTTTTCTTTGTTAATTTCATGTAACATACTGTACAACTTTATATGTCTGGTAGGTATCTTGACCTGACCTCGCCACTACTCTACCGAGGTTAGGCTTGATACTTACTGGGTACCACTGTGGTGTACTCATGCTATGCTTTTGCACATCTTTTTGTGCAGATCCAGGTACCCTAGATTTATTGATATTCTTGATAGTTAATCGAGCATTGTTGTGAAGACTCAAGGTATACCTGATATCGCGTTCGTAGGCTTCGGAGTCACCTTCTGATATTTCTTACATTGTTGATTCTACTCTGGAACACTTGTATTTAGAGATTTTCTAGTAAACTCTGTAGAGCTTGCGACTTGTACTACCGGTTTTGAGATTCTAGGAAATTTTTATTTTGAGATTATTCCAGATAATTGGTTTCTTTATTACCATTCAAATAGAACTGCTAAAAACGACTAAAATTATTCTAATGTTGGCTTGCCTAGAAAATTAAATGTTAGGCGACATCACAATCCCGAATGTGGGAATTTCAGATCATGACACTTCAAGAAATGTTTTCTTTACGTGCCTCTAAGCCAAACAAATTTATTTTGGTTTTCTAATATTGTTGTAAATCCAGGTACCCACAGAGTTATTGATATTCTTAATAGTTGATCGAGCATTATTGTGAAAACTCAAGGTATACCTGATGTAGCGTTCATAGGCTTCGGAGTCACCTTCTAATATTTCTTGCACTGTTGATTCTACTCTGGAACAATTATATTTAAAGATTTTCTAATAAACTCTGTAGAGCTTGTGACTTCTACTACCAGTTTTGGGATTCTAGAAAATTTTTATTTTGAGATTATTCCAGATAATTGGTTTCTTTATTACCATTCAAACAGAACTGTTAAAAATGACTAAAATTATTCTAACGTTGTGTAACGACCCGACCGGTCGTTTTGAGCATTTATGCTTCTTTCCACTATTTGAAGTCTTGAATAACTTCTTACGAGGTATTATGACTTGTGTGAATTGTCGGTTTTGGTTTTAAGGTATTTCGGGGTTAGTTTGGAAGAATAAAATTTCATGTTGGAAGCTTAAGTTGAAATAGTTGACCGGATGGTGACTTATGTGTAAACGACCCCGAAATAGAGTTTTGATGATTCTAATAATTCCATATGGTGATTTTGTACTTAGGAGCATGTCCGGAAAATTATTTGGAGGTCCGTAGTGGAATTAGGCTTGAAATGCCGAAAGTTGAATTCTTGGGAAGTTTGACCGATGAGTTCACTTTTTGATATCGAGGTCGGAGTCCGATTATGGAAATTGGAATAGATTCATTATGCCATTTATGACTTGTTTGCAAAATTTGAGGTCAATCGGACTTGATTCGATAGGTTTCGGCATCCAATGTAGAAGTTGAAAATTTCATAAAACTAAAGTTTCAAGTGAGTTCGCATGAGACCTAACTTCAAATGAGTATAACTATCAAGACACGAATTGTTATATGGTTTATTACCTATCGAATTAAAGATCTTTGGGTCTAGTTTATAACTATTCAAACCGTTCATCATTAGGACATTCCTACAAGAAGTTATGACCAAATTACCATACGCTGGAAAAATGCAATTCTTCGACCAATTATGCGATCGTAAAATAGTTATGCGATCGCAAAACTGCTTCTGTGACTGTAAAACTGGTCGCAAAATGGACCAGAAGAGCCCAAATTTGGGCACCGATTTTGTGATCGATTTTGCGGCCCGCATACCCATTATGCGACCGCAGACCTATTTTCGGATGGTTAATTTTTCTATTTTCATAATCCAACCCCATTTTAATAAATAGGCTTTGGGGATCATTTTGGAGCAAAAATCTGACATTGTTAGAGAGAAGGGAGAGTGTTCTAGAGAGAGGAAGAAGCTCAAGTGCTTTATTCATCAAGATCATGTTCAAGCTTTGAAATCCAACAAGGAAATATCACAAGATTTTCACCCAAGAGGTAAGGTTCTAACCCCTAGTCTTTAATTTCGAGTTTGGGTAAAGATGGGTGATTAAGATTATGATCCTTGGGTATAATAGTATCATTTATACATATCAATAAGATTTATGGAAAGATTGTTGAGTTCAAATGGGTATAGATTGTGTTGAAAATGGTAGAAAACTTCAAAGACTTTAATAGAAGATTTGAAGGTCGAGTTGATGTTGGAATTTGGTGAAATTTGTATGGTTGGACTCGGGTGAGGACGAGGTTTGTTATTCTGCCATTTGTTTTTACTGATTTCTAGACATGGGCCCGGGGCCCGGGTTTGAGCTAAATTTCGGATTTTTATGGGAAATTAGTATTTTCTTATGGAATTAATTCCAATAAATTTTATTGACTGAATCAAATGAATTGTGGATAGATTCGAGGCGTTTGGAGGCCAATTCACGAAGCAAAGGCATAGCGGAGTAAAGAATTATATGGTTTGAGGTAAGTAACACTTCTAAACTTGGTTCTGAGGGTATGAATCCCCGAATTTGGTATGACATGAATTGTTTGGAGGTGACACACACGATAGGTGCCGAATATGTAGACGTTCACCACAAAAAATGTATCTTGAATAAATCCTGTAAAGTAGTAAACTTAAAGAATCATGTTATTATCTGAACATGTGGCACGTGTTAGAGGAACTAAGTAGAGGTTAGTAATAAAGATCATGTTTAGGCTATGTGCCGATATTTTATGGCCCATGGGGTCGTGATGCTGTTGAATTAAATGTTCTAAAATATACATTTCACACTCAGTAATAATTGTCCATTGTGAGGATATTTATGGGATTGAGCTGCGCAACGCAGTAGGCCATTTGGCTTTATATATATTATTATTAAATGGATCGGGGCTGCCCGCCTGCAGCAGGCCAGAATGGCTTTATACATTATTATTGTTCTAGATCGAGGCCGCCCGCCTGCAGCAGACCTTATTGGCTTTACTATTTTATGGATCGGGGTTGCCCACCTGCAGCAGGCCTTATAGGCTTTGTTATTATACGGATCGGGACAGCCCGCCTGCAGTAGGCCATATTGGCTTTGTATTACGCTGGGGCTGAAGGAGCCCCTCCAGAGTCTGTACACACCCCCAGTGAGCGTAGATGATTATCGATATTCGGGATGGACTTCCCAGGGCATGGACTTGCCTTACTTACTGCTTATATATATATATATATATATATATATATATATATATATTTGGGATGGATTTTCCCAGGGCATGGACTTGCCTTACTTATTTGTATTGTAATGAGTTTATCTGGATATGGATCTTGTTCGTATCATTTATATTTGGGGATAAATTATCCCAGGGATGGACTGGCCTTATACGGTACTGGGTGACTGACTGTCAGCCGATGTGCATATATATACGGGTTGGAACACCTCTGGGCTGGATTGGCCATAAACATACCAAGTGACCAGATAATTTATGACCAGTATTTACATGAGGTCTTCTATTGAGATGTCATATGCCTCATATCATGCAGTATTGATCTATTTCACTTGTATTGGGTTTATCTGTTGAACTTGAAAGCATGCCTACATTTCTGTACCATTACTTTTACTGGATTGTACATGTGGAGCTCATCATTTCTTTCAGCCCAGAGGTTAGACTTGTTACTTATTGAGTTAGTTGTACTCATACTACACTCTGCACCTCGTGTGCAGATCCAGTTGCTTCCGGATACGACAACTGCTAGAATTCGGAGTTATTTCTGTTGGAGAGTATCAAGGTAGTTGCTTGACGACCGCAAATTTGATTCCCTTCTGTTTAGTTAATGTACTGTTCTATACTTCAGACAGTGATGTTTATCAGTCAGACTTTGTATTCATTTAGATGCTCATGTACTCAGTGACACTGGGTTTTGGGAGTGTTTTATTTGAAATTGTGAGATTTCTTCCGGTGAATTTAATTATCTTATTTTCAAATTAAAAGATATGGTATTTTATTGATATTTTCGGCTTGCCTAGTATTGAGATAGGCGCCATCACGACGGGTGAGATTTTGGGTTGTGACATGTTGGCTTGTCTAAGCAAGTGAAATGTTAGGCGCCATCACGGTCCCGAATGTAAAAATTTCGGGTCGTGACACTTCAAGAAATGTTTTCTTTACGTGCCTCTAAGCCAAACAAATTTATTTTCGTTTTCTAATATTGTTGTAATCCTTGTTCTAACAATTTGTCTTAAATCTTAAGTAGTAATTAATTGTATGGAGATATGATGTAAAAGTGGAACTGCATGTAAGTTATGATACTCCACATGAATATTAAGTGGAAAGCTACTGTTACAGCTTGAACAAGCAAATTGTGATAATAAAAATATTATGTTCAAATCTTTGATGGTATTTTTTAATCATATACTGCTCAAATTTTCCAATTCGTTGTTTGGTGACATTACGAGAGCAACAGTATGATTGTACTAGATCAGTTACAAAATCTAAACTAACTAGGATGAAAGATCATGGACACATTAATTATCTATGGAATTGTTTAAGAGATAGACTTTCCGTTATAATTTACGTCCATTAAAAATTAAATGTTCAATTTCATATTAAGATTTATTGTCCCACTCCCCCCTCAAACTTGATTTCTTTTAGAATTAAACAAAATTGGGCTAGCAGCAGCGGCAACAACAACAGCAACAACACTTCCGTCTTAAACAAAACTGGGCTAACAACTTACAGATATTCTTCAACTACACTCGAATCTTAACTATAATAGTCTCGTTTGTTTCGATATGTTTTTAACTTTTATAGTAATTGACTATAATAACATTTGACGTTTAAATATTATTTGACTATTATAGACAAATATTATCCAGGAAATCATTTTTAAAACTTTAAGAGATAAGAATTCTTTAAATCTAAACTCTCAAAAGATATGCATAATTTATAATTAAAATTTTTGGAAAAGCTAATACATTTTTGAAGTATATGTACTCGCCTAATATTCTTTGTCACAAGTAGTATATTGAAGTTTTAAAATATATGATGAGAGTCTCGTAACTTAATTAGTGTTGGTAATCTTAGAGATTTTATTTCTATAAATATCGCTTTTATATTACCCAAAAGAAATAACTATATAGAGGGATAATTTTACAAAGATCGTACTGTTATAAATATATTTGTTAGTGTTATAGGTAAAAATTATTGCTTTTGCCTGGATATGTTGTTCCTTAGTTTTAAGTTAATCTGTTTCAACTTATTTATGATAATCCTTCTTCCATAGGGAAAAGGTATTGATTTAAGTTCTATTTTTATTTGGGTCATGTATAGGACAGAACAAACTAACCTTTTCCGTGTCAAAATTCAGATTCTTAAGTTGAGTGGGTCTAGGATCTTAACTGGTATAAATACAGGTTGAGACCACCTCGTTTCCCATTATCTCAACTATTTGAATATATGGCAAGTGTTTTCCAATACCACCATCCCTCCTCCGTTGCTACTTGCTAGCGTCATAATTCGGCAATTACAAGGATCAATATATAGTATTTCTCTTTGTTGTTTACCCCCGTTACTATCCCTTCAATTTCATCTTCTTACTAATGACCAATATTGGTATAGACCACCTCATGACCGTGCACAATTCCAATATGATGAAATTCATGTAAAATCACTTCTTCTCAAACTTGACCCTTCTATATACATGTCATATGACAACTTCTACAGTGTCATGCAAGGAAATCATGAGAATTGGGGCTAGAAGTTGGAGAATAATTATCGTCACGTTATCATTCATGATATGATAGCAAAGTAAGAAAATTCTTGATGATGAGTCCAACAAGCGTCGCTTCGTAGTGGAAGTGATAGTTGGTGTAGCTTTAGTTATTGACCATTATCGTGATACAGAAGAATTTTCGAGCTTCAATGCGATGGTACCTGCTTCTACGGCATCCGTGTTGTATTTGCTGAATAGGATCGATGTTGGTGATAATATTCCGACAGGGAAGAGAGTTGATGTGCATGCAGCTCTCAAATGTTTAGAGAGTTGATGTGCATGCCTTTGCTCTCATATGTTTCATCCAGATTGCATTACAACCTGGTTAAAGATTGGTCATTCTTGCCTTATCTGTCGTTATCCAATAAATTCAGTGAAAATACATTAAACATTCCATCTTTTGAAACCACACTTTTGATGTTATTTGGATCTTCTAGATAACTAGCTAGCTTTCCGTTTCTTTTTTTTCTTCCTCAAATTATAAAAGGAAGAAAGAAGCATTTGTTGGATCTGTCTTTATTTGAGATAATTAGTTGTGGTTTATGAGCAACAATTGATGTAATTAAGGAAGCTGAATTGAATAATTAAAACACTTTGAACAAGATGAGAATTCCAAGCTAAAAAAAAAAAGTGTACTGACAGGACATCGTTGGCTTTAGGGCGAAGCTACTAAAGCATATGCTTTAGGCCCCCAAATTTAAGGGTCCCATTTCTTTTATAGAAGGTTAATTTTTTTAAAACATAATGAGTATTTTTAAGTAAAAACTAGATACATATATATTGCGCATGTGTATCACTTTTCTAAACCAAGTGAAATCATTCTACTCAGGCACAACATTCGACAAGGCAGCAAGGTAACACATCTGCTAGCTAGGGAAGCTCTCAACTTGTCTAGTGCCAATAGTACCATGTATTTTGCAAGATCTCCACTATTTGCAAATGATGCTTATGAAGAAGACAATGTAAGAGTACTTGTTTTATTTGGAAAAAAAATTAAACCAAATAGTCGTCCACATAATGTACTTACAAGTACTAGGTAGCAAAATGTTATATATATATATATATATATATATATATATATATATATATATATATATATATATATAGATATATAAATTATATTTAATATGTATATATATAACTGTGTGTAATCAATGTATAAAAGACACTTAAAGAATATAAGCATCTATTGAATAAGCATGAATGACAGATTTAGGCCACAAAAATCGAAAATCTTTTGTTTTATTTTTAAATTTAGGTATTAAAGACTAAAATCTTGTGGGAGCTATAAGTTTAAAGGTTAATATCATTGTCAAGCTAATAGTACTCATCTTGATAAATTACATTGCACAGTTTAATTTAGACTTTGTTCTGAATGCAGATCGTCACTTTAATAAAATCAGAATATAATTAAACTTGAGTAATTAGTCTAGACTTACAAGGATTTGTTTACAAATTACATTGACTAAATATGAATGTGCGTTGAGAAATCCCACATTGGGAGATAAGTACTTTATATCAAAGGTGATTTGATCGTACTAGAGACCTCTGGTTAAGGAGGAATACTTACTACTTCACCATAACAATAAGAGATCGAACAATATTATCGTACTCCAGTATTTAAGAGGATGCAAAAGTTCTCATCCAAACTTGGTGTCACGACCCAAATTTCTACCTTCGGACCGTGATGGCGCCTAACATTTCAGTTGCTAGGCAAGCCAACGTTAGAATAATATTAACCAATTTTTAAACAATCTTTACATTATTAATAATCAAGGAAACAAAAGCGGAAGCAAAGTTTAAAATATAGTGAAATAATCCATAAATGCAATGGTGTCTAAATACCATCCCAGAATTGGTGTCACAAGTGCACGAGCTTCTAGAATAAATACAAATAAAGGTCTGAATAAAATAAAGATGTCTGAAAATAAACACACAGCTAAAGTAAAATAGACGGGGACTTCAGAACTGCGGACGCCATGCAGTTATACCTCAAGTCTCCTCTGGTAGCTGAAATCCGAGCAAGTCTACGGTACGCCGCTGGGACCAACTCCAAAATCTACACACGAAGTGCAGAGTGTATTATCAGTATAGCCGACCCCACGTACCGGTAAGTGCTGAGTCTAACCTCGACGAAGTAGTGACGAGGCTAAGACGGGTCACTTACATTACCTATACGCAATATTAGTAACAACAACAATAATAGAAATAAATCAGGTAACTCGTTTATAATAATTGAAGCCAATTCAGTAGTCATAACCAATTATCATTTCCATCAATTCTGTTGCAGCGTGCAACCCGCTCTCACAATATATTTACATTCAATTCTGTTGCGTCGTGCAACTCGCTCCTCCAATATATTCATTTTAATCAAGTCCATTGCGGCGTGCTACCCGATCCTCCAATATGGACTTTTAATAAGTCTGTTGCGGCGTGCAAACCGATCCTCCAATATGAACTTTTAATAAGTCTGTTGCGGCGTGCAACCCGATCCTCCAATATATTCATTATAATTAATTCTGTTGCGGCGTGTAACCCGATCCTCTAATATATTCATTATAATCAATCCTGTTGTGGCGTGCAACTCGCTCCTCCAACATATTCATTTACCAATTCTTATAGAAGAAATTTTTTCAATAAATGTAACAATTAATATAAAATTATATGACCACAAGCATACAATAATTATGATTTAATTATGAAACAAACAAAGACAAATAGCAAATTATTCTGAAAATCTGAGAGAAAATATGCAGTTTAATATTTAATATGTTAAATGTCAAATAACAATTAAGGCACATAATTCAAATAGCATGTAACAATTAATGCGGGAATTCAAGAATTAATATTGGACAAAGAATAGGAGAGAAATAATTATTATAATAATTAATTCATGATTTAAAATAATTTATGATTTTTCAAGTAAGTAGGCAAACAATTAATTTGACGACGTATAGACACTCGTCACCTCGCCTATACGTCGTTTACATGCAATTCACATAACAAATAATTTAAGGATTCTATTTTCTCAAGTCAAGGTTAACCACGACACTTACCTCGCTTTTCAAATTCCAATCAATTATTCAACCACAACTTTTCCTTTTAAATTTGTCTCCGAAAGCTTCAAATCTATTCACAAATAATTCGATATATTCAATACTAATCATAGCAATTAATTCCATATGAATTTATAAATTTTCCGGATAAAAATCCGAAATTCATTTAAATATTCGACAGTGGGACCCACGTCTCAAATCCCGAAAAAACTCATGAAATCCAAACACCCGTTCCGATATGAGTTAAACCATACAAAAATTATCCAATTCCATTATCAAATGGACCTTCAAATCTTAACTTTTTGTTTTTAAAAGATTTTATAAAAATCTCAATTTCTTCCATCTAAATCCGAAATAAATGATGAATATAGACATGTATTTATTAAATATAATCACTTTTGGTTAAAGAACACTTACCCAATTAAAAGTCGTGAAAATCCCCCTTGAAATTGCCCAAATCCGATACTTGAAACTCAAAAATGAGTAAAAATGACTAAGACCCGATTTTATTTATTCTGCCCAGTATTTTCGCATTTGCGGGCTATATTTTTGCACCTGCGGTAACGCATTTGTGAGAAAAATCTCGCATTTGCTAAGTGGGGTTGCCAGGCGAGGTTTTGCATCTGCGGACATTTCTATTGCACCTGCGACGTCGCAGAAGCGACCAAATGACCGCAGAAGCGGTCTCTTCCGTAGAAGCGGTCCAGCCTTCGCAGAAGAGGTCACGCATTTGCGCCCCATTTCTCCGCAGAAGTGACGCAACTGGCCAATGCCCAGGTCGCAGAAGCAACCAGCTTCTCGTAGATGCGGTTGCGCACCTGCGATCACCATTGCGCAGGTGCGATTACACCAGGTTCTGCCAACAACTTGCTTCTTTCAACATGCTCTAAACAATCCGAGTTTCGTCCGAAACGCACCCGAGCCCCTCGGGACCTTATTCAAATATCCCAACAAGTCCCGTAACATAATACGGACTTACTCGGGGTCTCGTATCACGTTAAACAACGCTGAAATTATAATTCTATTCCCGATTCAAACTTTGAGTTTTAAACTTTTCAATTTGCAAACCTCGTACCAAAACGTATTAAATGAATCCGGAATGACTTCAAATTTTGCACACAAGTCATAAATGACATAACAAAGTTGTTCAAATTTCCAGAATCGGATTCCGGCTCCGATACAAAAAAGTCAACCCCGTGGTCAAACTTGGAAACTTTAGCCTTTAAATTGCTAGTTTCGTTAAATGGTCATAACTTGAGCTAGGGACCTCCAAATTAAATTTCGGGCATATGCCCAAGTCTCAAATCACGATGCGGAGCTATCGGAATTATCAAAATACTGATCCGGGTCCGTTTGCTAAAAATGTTGACAACTTAGTTGAGTTTTAAAGCTCTATTTCACATTTTAATCTATTTTTTACATAAAAAATTTATGGAAAATTATACGGACTGCGCACGCAAGTCGAAAAATGATAAATTATGCTTTTCGAGGTTTTAGAACACAGAATTATTTATTAAATTTAAAGATGACATTTTGGGTCATCATACTTGGTTGTGAACCGATATTCATAGCTCCACTACTAAGTAACATTAATTTTAATGAGTTTGATAGTCAATTATTCATTGGATAATTGGGAGGATAGTGAATTACACACAACTGTAGACTTGCTTCAAATTTGTGATGGTCTTATCCCAAAACTCAAATATTTGGCAGTAGAAATACTCATTGTTAATGGCTTCTTGTGCAGCTTCCATTCCTAAGATCATTGCGTTTGCACGATGTTCACTGAAAATTCCACGTTGGCGATAGAGACGAATTGAAGATTATATAAACGCAGCTTAATATAAAGGATCTAATTGTCTTATATTAGTTTGGAAATTGGGCTTGTTGGCTAATTAGGAAAAGTGCACAGATACTTGATTTTTGGGCCACTAAGATATCCTTAAATTAGTTTTTTTATTTAATTTTACTAATTTCGGACACAACTTTAGACGTACGTAATTGAAGTAGCACAATTCGCGTTAGAAGTTACAAATATTATCTGAAGTTGGAAAGTCACAGTCATATATTGTGACTTTAGACAAAACGTCTTAAGTGCATGCAAAAAATTGGTTGCTATTTAGATGCATAAGTTTTAAGTGCAATGTTTGCACTTACGACGCTTTAGTCCAAAGTGCAACCAAAGTTTTGCATGCACTTACAATAATTGCATTTACGATGTACTTAACACATTTTAGACTGAATTGCAGCCAATATTTTGCATGCACCAGAAACTTATTCTTTGGATTTTCACAATCCAACACACGGTATAACGCCCAAATTTACTTCAAATAAGCTCAAATTTAAATCATAAATATTATAAAGAAAAAACTTGAATCGTCAATTTATTAAATCAACAACAAATCTAACAAATCCATCTTGCAACTAAGTCCAAGCAGTATCAAAGAAAAGAGTGTCACGATAACTCACTAACGTAAAATATCATAAATTACCTTAGAACTTGCTCACAAACACCATGTAAACCCATTGTCACTTCTGTTTTCACAGCAAATAAGAAAAAGAAGGAGAGGAACGATGAGGAAAAACAGAAAGCAGTAGTTTGTCTGAAGTTATTTGTACATTGTATAATAATTAATTTTTTTTATAAAGTCGGCAGCACAAGGTAACTGGGAGCGATCCAAATAGGGCTCCCCATGAAAATTTTCTTAATTGTCGTATATAGTTTGGAAATTGTCTTGGGCCTAGGTGTTGGGCTCAATTAGTCCAAAGATACTATCAACATTGTGTGATATTATTCATTTTGGGACAAGCCTATACAATTTGGAGCTTTATTCATAGATTTAAGACTTGATATGTTGGATAATTTGGAGCTTCTTGTAGCTTTATTCATAGCTACAAGAAGAGACACTGGTAGCTGCAGAACGACTCATAAAAGTAGCTCACCACTACGCCTCTGGATAACGTGGGTGTGCGATGATAGGTCCTCCACTAGTACTTGCCTTAGGTCCTGCACAAAAAGTGCAGCAAGTGCAGTATAAGTACGTAAACAACGTGTACCCAGTAAGTATTAAACCTAATCTCGAAGTGGTAGTGACGAGATGGCCGACTTTGACACTCACGAAGGGTCAATAATAATAAATAAAAATAAAAATAGCAATATCTTGGTCAATATGATTTATAGAATTTACAATGATTTTCTTTAACCAGCAGAAATAATTAAATTCCTTCAAAAGCAACAATTCTCCATATATTAATTAAATTCCTTCAATTCCAATAAATTTTCAATTTTTCAATTAGCCTAATTTACAGGAATAACAATAATTCCTTAACAAGCAGAGATAATTATTCTTTAAATTCCAACAATTTTCAATTTATCAATTAGCTTCACAAGCTGCAATAAACTATCAAAGTATCGTGTAATTATTATTATTAGGCATGATTTCTGCCGAGGTCATACGACCATATCTAGAGTGTCATGTACACTGTCGAGGGATGTGCGGCGCGATCCATGGATGCATCTATCCTGCGGAAGTGTTCGGCCCGCTCCACAAGAAAGGAGGACATTTTCTTATGTACCTCCGGAAAGAGAGTATATTTATTATAAGATCAATTCGAGAGGATGAACAATTTCTCTTAACAATTAATTAATTTAAACAAAAAATCAAGCATATGAGATTTCCATCCTTTTATATTTTTATCTAACAATTCACAATATATATACATATATATCAAATAATATTAATTAAACAAAGAATACAATTTACACAAGTAATCATGCTTTGAGTCCTAAACTACCCAGACTTTAGCATTAATAGTAGCTACGCACGGACTCTCGTCACCTCGTGCGTACGTAGCCCCCAGAATTAGCAATAATTATTACTTTAATTACCTATGGGGTAATTTTCCCCTCATAAGATTAGACACGAGACTTACCTCGTCTTGCTCTAATTTAATCCTCTAGTACGTCTTTTTCTCGATTATCCAACTTTGATTGGCTCGAATTTAACCAAAACTAATTCGATACAATCACTAAAAATTATAAGGATCAATTCCATAAAAAGAAATACTACATTTTCAATAAAAATACGAATTAAATTAAAATTATTCCATGGGACCCACGTCTCGAAATTCGGCAAAATTTACGAAATTAGACAACCCATTCAATTACGAGTCCAACCATACTAATTTCACTCAAATCCGACTCTGAATCAATACCGAAATCTCGAAAATTCGTTTCTATGCGATTTCAAAAAATTTCCAAATTTTAATCTCAAAACACTAATTAAATGGGGAAAATAATGATATAATTGTGTATATATGTAATGACACAAAAGATCATCTTATGTTTTAGAACTCGAATCTACGCTCTTAAGCCTTAAAATTTTTATTTTTACCCTCCTCGATTTGCGTGCATAGTCCGGCGGGTTTCCGGAAAGCTTTTATGTTAAAAACTAATAAAAATAAGAATTTTTACCGTAAAAATTGATTTTAGTTGAATTCGGTCAATATTTTTGGTAAATGGGCCCAGATCCATATTTTGACGGTCCCGGAATCGAATTCGGAGGTCCCTAGCTCTAGTTATGAAATTTTGATGAAAATTAAAAGTTTGGAAATTATTGTTTTTAAGAATTATTTGATATTTGGCATTATTAGTATCGGGTCCGTATTTTAGTTTCGGAGCCCGGTACAGGTTCATTATGATATTTAAGACATGTCTGTGAAATTTGGTGAGAAATGGAGTTGATTTGACGTGATTCGGACGTCCAGTTGAGAAAATTAAAATTTTAAAGTGTTCTTGAGAATTTCATTTGATTTGGTGCTAAATTCGTAGTTCTAGGTGTTATTTTGGCGATTTGATCGTGCGAGCAGGTCCGTATGATTTTTTAGACTTGTGTGCATGTTTGGTTTGGATCCCCGAGGGCTCGGGTGAGTTTCAGATAGGCCACGGGATGTTTTAGACTTTGAAAATCTGGTATTTTGCTGCAGCAGGTGTTCTGGCATATCCTTCTTCGCGTTCGCGAAGGTACTCTCGCAAACGCGAAGAGTAAACTAGGCAACTGATGTTTTCTTCTTCGCGAACGTGAAGGCTTGGTCATAAACGCGAAGCGATGGGGGCGTTACTCTTCGTGAACGTGACAAGCCCATCGCGAACTCGTAGTGTTAGGCATTGGGGAGGGGGAGTCAGTCGTTTCTTCATCGCAGACACTGTCTCGCGAACGCGAAGCCCAGTGAAGGGTAGCCTACGCGAACACGAGGACTGTCTCGCAAACGCGAAGGTTTGGTAGCATGTACTCTTCGCGAACGCGATAGTGCTCCCGTGAACGCGATGAACACTATCGCCCAACACTTAACAGAATCCAAAAATGGGATTTTAATCAAAAATTCATTTTTCTCAAAAACCAAACGGTGAGAGGTGATTTTTCAAGAGCCATTTCTTCCCCAAATTATTGATAAGTGATTCTAAACCATTTCTTTCAATTACCGGTTACATTTCTTTAATTATCAACCAAAAATCTAGAGTTTTCATGATAGAATTAGGGGTTAGGGTAGAAACTAGGAATTTCGAAAATTTGGGGATTTAGACATCAATTTGAGGCCGGATTCCAAAACCAATTATATATTCGGGTTCGAGGATGAATGGTTAAATGGATTTTGGTCCGAACATCGGGTTTTGACCAAGCGGGCCAGGGGTCGAGTTTTCAACTTTTTGGAGGAAAATTTGGGAAATTTAATTTATGCAATATAATTGATTCCTTTTGAAGTATTTGATATTATTGAGTCATTTTTGAATAGATACGAGTGGTGTGGAGGTGAATCCCAAAGGAAAAGCTGTGATTGAGAATTAAGTGGCCTTCGGAGCGAGGTAAGTATTGTGTCTAACCCTGACTTGAGGGAATTAGGAACCTTAGATTACTTGCTAAGTGAAATCCATGTGAGCTGCGTATATGTGAGGTGACGAGTACTTATGCGCCGCCAATTTACCTATTTTTCATGTTTATCTGTTTTTCTTATACTGTCTCTTTCCTATGTAAAATTGCTACGTGTTATACTAGTGTTGTTCAATTTATCGTTCTTATCATGTTTACAGATTTTCTGGTGATAATTGAGTTTTTATTTCAAAGTTGAGATTGATATTATGGAACCAAATGTTGAAGTAAGGTTTGTACTTGTTATTCTATCTCTCTGTTGTTATTTATGCATTGCATTATGGTAAGGGAGAGTGTTAACGCACGAAGGGTGATGCCGTGCCATATTGTGAGTGTTAATCCACGAAGGGTGATGTCGTGCCATATTGTGAGGGTTAATGCACGAAGGGTGATGCCACGCCACATTGTGAGTGTTAATGCACTAAGGGTGATGCCGTGCCATATTGTGAGTGTTGATGCACGACGGGTGATGTCGTGCCATGATATGAGAGTTAATGCACGAAGGGTGATGTCGTGTCGTTTCTATTAATTTTATGGTGAGATTGAGAGTAAAAGCACGAAGGGTGATGCCGTGCATTTTTCCTTATTGTATTCACTATTCCTGTTGATTCATGGTATATTGACTGCTCCGGTGATCATTCTGTTGTAGTTCTTTATCTTGTATTCCCCTCAGTATATTCCCCTCTAGTTTTTCATTTCTGTTATTTGCATATACACTGTTAAATTGTACAGGTTGATTTGTAGGTGCCTTGCCTTAGCCTCGTCACTACTTCATCGAGGTTAGGCTCGACACTTACCAGTACATGGGGTCGGTTGTACTGATGCTGCACTCTGCACTTTCTGTGCAGATTTTGATACCGGCTCAGGTTGATCGAGATTTTGTTATTGGTCCGTTGTCCGGAGGCTCAAGGTAGATCTATCGGTGTTCACATACTTTGAAGTCCTCATCTATCTTTCATTCTCTACTGTTTTCTTTCATTCAGACAGTTGTATTTCTTCCAAACTATTACTTGCAGTAAATTCTATTATGCTCGTGAATTGTGACTCCAGATCCGGGTGGTAGTAATTCACTATATTTCAGACCTTACTTCCGCATTTGTTTCTTTATTATTAATAAATTTAAAAATTGTTTAAAAATGGCTAATATTATTTTAACGTTGGCTTGCCTAGCAAGTGAAATGTTAGGCGCCATCACGGTCCGAAGGTGGGAATTTCGGGTCGTGACAGTTGGTATCAGAGCACTAGGTTACATAGGTCTCACGAGTCACGAGCAAGCTTAGTAGAGTCTGAAGGATCGGTACGGAGACGTCTGTACTTATCTCTCAGAGGCTATGAAGTTTAGGAACAATATCACCTCTTTCATTCCTTATCGTGCGACATTGATTTTGCTTGAAACCTATATCTCACATTCCTTTGTATCTACTCGTGTATGATATTGCGCACTCAGTATCAGTTGTGCATCGACGGTTCGTGATGCCGCAGATGAACTACGAGGGAGCCAGAGATGCTCAGACATTGCCTCAACGTGTGGTTTTTGACTGAAGATGCGGACGTATAGCCCAGATCCATTATTGGTAAAGAGATCACCCAGTGAATAATGTGGGGGGTGCAACGTACCTTGGAATCTGGTTGATTTATATGAGTTGTGAAGTTTAATATTGTGGACCATCGGACGTGGTGAACTATGACTTCGCGCCGAGTGGGGGGAGTCCACTATCAATGGATGGATTGTGTGAGTCATGTTTTATATCAGTTTTAGACTGAAATGTATATATGTGGTACTGAAAGGTTCTCCCAAAATTTACACATGCTTAAGGCCTGAGATTTTGTAGAGGATAAGGTTGGTACTTGCGGTATGTCCGCTTACTTAATAATCCTATACTTCAGTACCAAAGGAGTTAGAGAAACAACTTTAAATTTACAGAAGATCTACTCAGCGTGGACGTCGCAGTTGCGGATTTTGGGATGCTTCGGAGGAAGTACAGTGGTTGACGAGATTTTGGACTATGTGGTTCGTGCCAAGATTTGCCTATATGGAGCTCTACTTTTGTGATCATTGTATATAAATAGGAGTAAAGTTTACCCCAAAGAAGAATCGAAGAGTATGTTAAGAAATGGGTCAGCTCAACAGTGTTGAGTTAGCATAACAAAAGAAGAAATTGGCCTTGGGAGAGATAATTCTCCACAGGTGTCTGTGGCAAGCATATGAAGAGGGCAGACTAGCCAATACAACACCACCCACTTGGCTCGGTTCTCAGAAATACTTTTGAAAGAGTTTGTTTCCCGGACTCTCCGTAATACATGGCGCATAGGGTATGAACGATTGCGTCAGGTCACCATGATGGTGTCATAATATGCCATCAGGTTCAATAAGTTAGCCCGTCATATTCCTACTTTGCTTTCTACAGCCAGAGAGCGAGTGCATAGACTCATTAAAGGACTTAAATATGATCATAAAATTTTGTATGACTCGGGAGCTACAGACTGATACTTCATTTCCACTAGTGGTAGAAATTGCCAAGATATTAGAACGTGTTCGGGGTGAAAAAAAAAAGGAAACTAAGGAGACCAAGACGTCTCAACGTTCTGGGGGATTCGGTGGATTCTACTCTACGAGTATAAATCATTATGGCGGGGGCTCGGGTAGTCGGCCAGCCCAGTTCGCATATCGGATTAATCGGGGTACTCCAGTAAGTTCTTTTAATGCACCACTGACATGAGTTTCCTACAATGGTTATTCTAGTTATCTGGCACAGACTCAGTATGAGCAGCCAAACCCGCAAAGGGGTTGTTATGAATGTGGTGATACTAGGCACATCATGAGAAAATTGTCCCAAACTTGGGAGAGGCATATTTCATCAAAGCACTCAGGCTACGTGCCCCATTATAGTTACTACACCACCCACACGATCAGTTAAGGGTGGAGGACAAGCGGGTAGAAGGCGTCCTAGAGGTGGAGACCCAGCCGTTATTATATTTGTTTTATGGTATGGTGGAGGTCGTTACATCAGATGGTGTCATTATAGGTACGACCTCAATTTCAAATAAATTAATAATTTCCTTAACTTGATTCGGTTCTGAGTATCAAAGCAAGTCCTCCTATTGTGCTCCACTTATGAGTGAGCTTCGTAATTCTATAATCTACTTATGTGTTTACTTCTGTTAGGAGGTTTTATGGAGATAACTACACCTATCATACCATGATGGACTCTAATAAGATCCGTGAGGCTAAAGGTGCATTTCCGGTACTTATTTCGGTATGTTTTGATGTATTTCTGGATAATTAATTACAAATTGTGAATTATATGCCCTACCGGTGTGGGGTTCATTATGTGTTGTGATTTTGTTTAACGAAAGTTATTTAAAAGGAGAAAATGAAAAGTTTCGATTGGCAAGATGTGCATATTACTTGTGATTTAGAACTGAGACCGGGGTCCTCGTATTTTAAAATAAATTAATATGTTTAAACCGGGCTATGAGCTGCGGTGGAAGTTATATAAGGACGAGATCCTTGTGTTTAAATTCTCCCTTGTGAAAATTAAATTTGTACTATAGTACTAATAGGGAGTCATGCCTGTTAGGCTTATTTGAAAGATTTTTGTATGAAATTCTGTGTGCATACTTGCCAAATTCGTGTTGTAATTATTGAGTTTTAACCTATGAGATAGGTGCCCGCCTAGGTGGTGTTAAATATGACTCGTTAATTTGGGTAAATAATTATGAGGTCTGGTTACCATCAGTTGAAGATTAGGGCATCTAATGTCCCTAAGACATCTTTTCAGACTCGGTATTGGCATTATAAGTTTCTAGTGATGTCATTTGGGCTAACAAATGCCCCATCAGCATTCATAGATTTGATGAACCGGGTGTTAAAACCCTACTTGGATTCTTTTGTGGTTATATTCATTGATGATGTCTTGATTTACTCCAGTAGTCGAGAGGAGCATGTGCAGCATCTTCGGAGTGTGCTTCAAACTTTGAAGAATAATCAGTTATATGCCAAATTTTCAAAATGTGAGATTTGGTTAGACTCAGTTGCCTTTTTGGAGGCATGTTGTATCGACAAAAGGCATAAAGGTGGATCCTAAGAAGATTGAGGCTGTTCAGAATTGGCCTAGACCTACTTCAGTTATAGAGATCCAGAGTTTCTTGGGTTTAACAGGTTATTATCATCGGTTCGTGGAAGGGTTTTCATCTATAGCAAGCCCATAGACCAGATTGACCCAGAAAAGGTGTCCCATTCAGATGGTTAGACGAGTGTGAGATGAGATTTCAGAATCTCAAGACCATTTTTACTACGGCGCCAGTGTTGGTATTACCCACGGGTTCAGGATCGTATACGGTATATTGTGATGCATCTCACATTGGGCTTGATGCAGTATTAATGCAAGATGGCAAGGTAATTGCATATTCATCATGGCAGTTGAAAGTTCACGAGAAGAATTATCATGTTCATGACTTAGAATTGGCAACCATTGTTCATGTGCTGAAGATTTGGAAGAATTACCTCTACGGTGTCTCGTCTGAGGTATTTACTGATCATCGTAGCCTTCAGTATCTGTTCAAACAAAAGGATCTTAATTTGAGGCAGAGAAGATGGTTAGAGTTGTTGAAAGACTATGATATCACCATTTTGTATCACCCCAGAAAGGCCAATGTGGTGGTCGATGCTTTGAGTAGAAAGGTTGTGAGTATGGGAAGTCTTGCGTATATTCCGGTTGGTGAGAGGCCATTAGCTGCAGATGTTCAGACTTTGGCTAATTAGTTTGTGAGGTTAGATATTTCAGAACCCAATCGGGTTCTAGCTTGCACAGTCGCTCGGTCTTCTTTATATGAGCGCATCAGAGAGAGGCAGTATGATGATCCTCATTTACTTGTCCTTAAGGACACGGTGCGGCACTGTGATGCCAAACAAGTTGTTGTGGGGGAAGATGGGGTTCTGCGGATGCAGGGTCGTATTTGTGCTCCTAAGGTGGATGGGCTTCATGAATTAATTCTTGAAGAGGCCCACAGTTCCCAGTATTCTATTCATCCGGGTGACACCAAAATGTATCAAGATTTGCGGCAACATTATTGGTAGAGGAGAATGAAAAAGGATATAGTTGCATATATAGCTCGGTGTTTGAATTGTCAGCAAGTTAAGTACGAGTATTTGAGACCTGGTGGTTTGCTTCAGAAAATAGAAATTCCTGAATAAAATTGGGAGCGTATCACTATGGATTTTGTTGTTGGGCTCCCACGGAATCAAAGAAAATTTGACGCAGTTTGGGTCATTGTAGATAGGTTGACCAAGTCAACACATTTCATTTCATAGGCAGTTACCGATTCTTCAGAGCGGTTAGCTGAAATTTACATTCGTGAGATTGTACGCCTTCACGGTATGCCCATGTCTATCATTTCTCATCGAGGTACGCAGTTCACTTCGCATTTCGGGAAGGCTGTACAACGTGAGTTGGACACGTGGGTTGAGTTGTGTACAATATTTCATCCACAAACAGACGAACAGTCAGAACGCACTATTCGGATATTGGAAGATATGCTTCGTGCTTGTGTTACATACTTTGGAGGTTCTTGGGATCAATTCTTGCCACTTGCGGAGTTTGCTTATAATAATAGCTACCAGCCGAGCATTCAGATGGCTCCATATGAGGCATTATACGGAAGGCGATACTGATCGCCAGTTGGTTGGTTTGAATCAGGAGAGGCTCGGTTGTTGGGTACTGATTTGTTACAGGATGCCTTGGATAAGGTCAAGATTATTCAGGATCGACTTAGCACAACTCAGTCTAGGAAAAAGAGTTATGCCGACCGCAAAGTTCGTGATATTGCATTCATGGTTGGAGAAAGAATATTTCTTCGGGTATCGCCCATGAAGGGTGTTATGAGATTTGGGAAGAAGGACAAGTTGAGCCCTAGGTATATCGGGCCATTTGAGATCCTCGAGAGAGTGGGGGATGTAGCTTATAGACTTGCGTTGCCTCCAGGGTTATCCTCAGTTCATCCGGTATTCCATGTGTCTATAATTCAGAAGTATCATGGTGACCCGTCCCACGTGTTAGATTTTAGCTCTGTCCAGTTGGACAAGGATTTGACTTACGAGGAGTGGCCGGTGGCAATTCTTGCCCGGCAAGTTCGCCAGTTGAGATCAAAGAGTTACCCTTTAGTTTGAGTACAGTGGAGAGGTTAGCCTATTGAGGCGGCTACTTGGGAGTCCGAGTCTGATATGTGGAGTAGATATCCTCACCTTTTCACCAGCCTTGGAACTTTTCTATGTCCGTTCTAGGACGAACGATTGTTTTAGAGGTAGAGAATGTGATGATCCAAAAGGTCATCTTATGTTTTAGAACTCAAATCTGCGCTCTTAAGCCTTAAAAATCTCATTTTTACCCTCCTCGATTTGCGTGTGCAGTCCGGACAGGTTTCCGGAAAGCCTTTATGTTAAAAACTAATGAAAATAAGAATTGTTTCCTTAAAATTTGAACAGGCCCGGATCCATATTTTGACGTTCCTGGTGGATCCGTATCAAATTATGGGACCTAGGCGTATGCCCGGAATCGAATTCGGAGGTCCCTTGCTCAAGTTATGAATTTTTGATGCAAATTAAAAGATTGAAAATTATTTGTTTTTAAGAATTTATTGATATTTGGCATTGTTAGTATCATGTCCATATTTTGTTTCCGAAGCCCCATCTGTGAAATTTGGTAAGAAATGGAGTTGATTTGACGCGATTCAGACGTCTAGTTGAGAAAATAGAAATTTTAAAGTGTTCTTGTGAATTTCATTTGATTTGGTGCTAAATTCATAGTTTTAGGTGTTAATTTGGCTATTTGATCACGCGAGCAGGTCCGTATGATGTTTTTAGACTTGTGTGCATGTTTGGTTTGGCTCCCCGAGGGCTCGGGTGAGTTTCGAATAGGCCACAGAATGTTTTGGATTTTGAAAATCTGGTATTTTGCTGCAGCAGGTGTTCTTGCATGTCTTTCTTCGCGTTCGCGAAGGTACACTCGCGAACGCGAAGAGTAAACTAGGCAGCTGAAGTTTTATTCTTTGAGAATGCGAAGGCTTGGTCGCAAACGCGAAGCAATGTGGGCGTTACCCTTCGCGAATGCGTATTGTTAGGCATTAGGGAGGGGGAGTCAGTCATTTCTTCATCGCGGACGCTATCTCTCGAACGCGAAGACCAGGGAAGGGTAGCCTACGCAAATGCGTGCACTGTCTTGCGAATGCGAAGGCTTGGCAACCTATACTCTTGGCGAACGCGATAGTACTCTCGCGAACGCGATGAACACAGTCGCCCAATACTTAACAGAATCCAAAATTGTTGGTAAGTGAGAGGCGATTTTTCAAGAGCCATTTCTTTCCCAAATTATTGGTAAGTGATTCTAAACCATTTTCTTTTAATTACCCATTATATTTCTTGAATTATCAACCAAAAATCTAGAGTTTTCATGGTAGAATTAGGGGTTAGGGTAGAAACTAGGAATTTCGAAAATTTGGGGATTTAGACCTCAATTTGCGATTGGATTCCAAAACAAATTATATATTCGTACTCAGGGATGAATGGGGAAATTGATTTTGGTCCGAACCTCGGATTTTGACCAAGCGGGCCCGGGGTCGATTTTTTGACTTTTTGGAGGAAAATTTGGGAAATTTAATTTATGCAATATAATTGATTCCTTTAGCAGTATTTGATATTATTGAGTCATTTTTAATAGATACGAGTGGTGTGGAGGTGAATCCCAAAGGACAAGCTATGATTGAGAATTAAGTGGCCTTCGGAGCGAGGTAAGTATTGTGTCTAACCCTGACTTGAGGGAATTAGGAACCTTAGATTACTTGCTAAGTGAAATCCATGTGAGCTGCGTATATGTGAGGTGACTAGTACTTTTGTGCCGCCAATTTACCTATTTTCCATGTTTCCCTATTTTGCTTATACTGTCTCTTTCCTATGTAAAATTGCTACTTGTTATACTAATGTTGTTCAATTTATCGTTCTTATCATGTTTATAGATTTTCTGGTGATAATTGAGTTTTTATTTCAAAGTTGAGATTGATATTATGGAACCAAATGTTGAAGTAAGGTTTGTACTTGTTATTCTATCTCCCTGTTGTTATTTATGCATTGCATTATGGTAAGGGAGAGTATTAATGCACAAAGGGTGATACCCTGCCATATTGTGAGTGTTAATAAACGAAGGGTGATGTCGTGCCATATTGTGAGTGTTAATGCACGAAGGGTGATGCCGTGCCATATTGTGAGTGTTAAGGCACGAAGGGTAATGCCATGCCATGATATGAGAGTTAATGCATGAAGGGTGATGCCGTGCCGTTTCTATTAATTTTATGGTGAGATTGAGAGTAAAAGCACGAAGGGTGATGCCGTGCATTTTTTCTTACTGTATTCACTATTCCTGTTGATTCATGATATATTGGCTGCTCCGGTGATCATTCTGTTGTAGTTCTTTATCTTGTATTCCCCTCAGTATGTTCCCTTCCCGACAATTCCTGTTTAGTTTTTCATTTCTGTTATTTGTATATACACTGTTAAATTGTACAACTTGATTTATAGGCTCCTTGCCTTAGCCTCATCACTACTTCGTCGAGGTTAGGCTCGACACTTACCAGTACATGGGGTTGGTTGTACTGATGCTGCACTCTTCACTTTCTGTGCAGGCTTTGATACCGGCTCAGGTTGATCGAGATTTTGTTATTGGTCCGCTGTCCGGAGACTCAAGGTAGATCTTTCGGCGTTCACAGACCTTGAAGTCCCCGTCTATCTTTCATGCCCTACTATTTTCTTTCATTCAGACAGTTTTATTTCTTTCAAACTATTACTTGTAGTAAATTCTAGAATTCTCGTGAATTGTGACTCCAGATCCGGGTGGTAGTAATTAATACCGTTTTATAAAATTCCGCACCTCTTATCGAATTTGGGCCGTCGATCATGGCATTGAGCCTGGGCCTTCAATTATGGCCTCGATCATGGCATCGACCCTAAGCCTCGTCTTTGGCTTTGACCCTGGGCTCGATGGTACCTGCTTCTACGGCATCCGTGTTGCATTTACTGAAGAGGATCGATGTTGGTGATAATATTCTGAATGATGACTGTGTCATCTGTTTTGAAAATCTTCGACGAGGGAGAGAGTTGCTGTGCATGCCTTGATCTTATATGTTTCATCCAGATTGCATTACAACCTGGTTAAAGATTGTTCATTCTTGTCCTATCTGTCGTTATCCAATAAGTTCTCCGGGTTAAAAAAACATTAGACATTCCATCTTCTGAAACCACACTTTTGATGTTATTTGGATCTTCTAGCTAACTAGCTAACTTCTTGTTTCCTTTTTTTCCCTCAAATTATAAAAGGAAGAAAGAAGCATTTGTTGGATCTGTCTTTATTTGAGATAATTAGTTGTGGTTTATGAGCAACAATTGATGTAATTAAGGAAGCTGGGTTGATTAAAACACTTTGAACAAGATGAGAATTCCAAGCTCTAAACAAAAAGGTTTACTATCATACAAGACAAAGTTGGCTTTAGGGCAAAGCTACTAAAGCATATGCTCTACGCCTCCAAATTTAGGGGCCCGTTTTTTTTATAGAAGGTTAATTCTTTTTAAAACATAATGAGTATCTGTAAGTAGAAACTATATATATATCGCCTGTGTATCACTTTTCTAAACCTTTTACGTGTGATGAAATATTTATGACTAGTGAAATTATTCTACTCAGGCACAACATTCGACAAGGCAACATGGTAACACATCTACTAGCTAGGGATTCTCAACCAGTCCAGTACTATGCATTTTGCAAGACCTTTACTATTTGTAAAAGATGCTTATGAAGAAAACAATGTAAGAATACTTGTTTTATTTTTAAAAATAAATCAACCCAAATAATCGTCTACCTAATATCTTAAACAAAAGATAGCCGGTAAATGTATAATATAGTACACCTTTCTTTATTTTTTTAGTTTGTTACCCAGTATTCGACACCCGTCTGACTAACTATAAATTTGCGTTGAGAAATCCCACATTGAGAGATGTCCTTTATTGGCTAATTGGGGAAAGTGCACAGATACCTGATTTTTGGGCCACTAAGTTGTCCTTAAGTTAATTTTTATTATATTATTTTGCTCATATCGGACACAACTTAAGATGTGCGAGATTGAAGTAGCACAATTCACGTTAGAAATTACAAATTTTATCTAAAGTTGGAAAGTCAAAGTCATATGTTGTGACTTCAGACAAAATGTCTAAAGTGAATGAAAAAAAATTAGTTGCAATTCAGATGCATAAGTTTTAAGTGCAATTTTTGAACTTACGAAGATTTAGTCCGAAGTGCACCCAAAAGTTTGCATGCACTTACAATAATTGCATTTAAGATGTACTTCTCACATTTTAGTGTGAATTGCAGCTAATATTTTGCGTGTACCAGAAACTTATTTTTCGAATTTTGACAATCCAACAGACGGTATACTGCCCAAATTAACTTCAAATAAGCTCAAATTTAAATCATAAATATCATAAAGAAAAAACTTGAATCATCAATATATTAAATCATCAACAAATCTAACAAATCCATCTTGAAACTAAGAAGAAGAAGAAGATAACCTTAGAACCTGCTCACAAACACCATGTAAGCTCATTGTCACTTATGTTTTCACAACAAATAAGAAGAAAAATAAGGAGGGGGATGAGGAGGAAAAATAGAACGCAGTAGTTTTGGTGTTATTGAGGCCCGTTTGCGATCGTGCCGCAGAAGTGGGCTCGTAGATGTGAGATGTTGCCCACAGAAGAACGAAGGGAAGACCTGGGCATGGTCTGAGTCTGCGTGGCAATGTCCGCAGAAGTGGAGCCGCAGATGCGTCCATTTCTCCGCAGAAGCGGAAGTCGCTGGGTAGTGAGGTCCATTTATTGCGGGACTTAGTCCATTTTTGGTTCCTTTATTTCACTTCTTGGGGCAATTTTGGAGCTTCTTAGAGAGAGATTTCCACCTAGATATTAAAGGTAAATAATTCCTACCCAATGTAATTTAAATACATAAATTATGGATAGATTTTAACATGTAAAATTGTGAGAATTTTGGGTTTAGATAAAAAAACCTAGGTTTTGGCAAAAATGGAATTTAACCACGAAAAATGATTATGGAATGTGATAACAATTATCTTCGAATATTTTTGGAATCTGGGCACGTGGGCCTGAGGATGAAGTTTAGGAATCTTCCAATTGGGGTTGAGTAATCACTCTAATAGTTAGATTATGAACTTTTGAAGATGTATTGATTAATTTATACAATATTTGACCAGTTTCTGGTTGTTTGGCACCGAGTTGAGGATTTAGAGCATATTTGTGGATCAGAAGCGAGCATTGAGATAAGGTAAATCTCTTTCCTAAGCTTGTAAGACGGAATTTATCCCATAGGTGATCTAAATTACTATTTGCTCCTAATTGTGGGGGCTACGTATACATGAGGTGACGAGAGTTCGTGCGTAACTACTAATTATACTTATATCCGGATAGTTTAGGACCCAAATCATGAGATACTTGTAATGTTTGTACCTTACTTGTTAATTAAAAGTGAAGAAATTATATTGGAACTTGATAGAGAAGTGTAAATGACTTACTTCCACTTATTTAAGTTTTGGCGAGATACTTGACTGTTAATAGAAATTGTGCTTCTTTGTGTATTAGCCTTGTAATAGAATTTAAACTGAAGGTTTATAAAGTATCCTCTCTTCTTGTGGAGCGGGCCGAAAGCCTCGGCAATAGAATATATGTATCTATGGTTTGAGTCGCTCGACCCTCGGCAGTGTATACATTATTCTGGTTCGGGACATACGACCTCAGCATAATCGTTTGGGATTATTTTATGGCTTGGGAGGTTAAAAATTATATATGACACAAACTGACTTGGGATTTACCATTAGTGAAAGAATTATTTATTTTCTGCTTGTTATTTAGTTATTATTGTTATTTACATAACCCATGCTTATTTAGAATTTTTGTATTTTCTGAGGCAGGTGCGTCTGGTAGTCATACCGGCGCACACCCTCGTTACCCTAAGGCCTAGTGGTGAGCTGCTTCCTGAGCCATTCTGCAACACCTAGAATCTCTCTTTTGCACTTATTTTCTGTCTATTTTTATTTCAGACAGTAGTTAGAGTTTTGTATATTCTACTAGTTGCTCATATACTTGTGACACCAGGTCTTGACACATATACTAGTAGACTTTATGGTTTTATAGTATTTATATCACTATGATTGCCACTCAGTTGCCTTCGTTTTATTTATTAAATTTTATACTCCTTAATTTCTTAATAAATAGAATTTAATTATTTGGAAACTTATTAAAAAGAAAAATCACGTGGTTAGTTTACCGTTGGCTTGCCTAGCGGCGAAGTTGGGCGCCATCATGGCCTATATGAGAAATTAAGCCATGACAACATGGTATCAGAGCACTAGGTTCACAGAGGTCTGACAAGTTATGAGCATGCCTAATAGAGTCTTGCAAATCGGTGCAGAGATATCCATACTTATCTTTGAGAGGCTATATGGTGTTAGGAAACTTCTCTTTCTTCATCTCCTATCATGAAGTTGATGTTGTGCTAAGTATCTTTCTCTTATTTCCAGTAGACCCAGCCAGATCTTAGGCGAGAGAGGGAGCACAGACCCCTACCGCTCAGGCTCCTAGGCATGAAACTGTCGTATATCATACCCCAGGCGCACTACCCGTGGGCGGAGCCCAGCCAGTTACATCAGCTATACATGAGCCCACACTAGCTGCGGCCGGCGAGCCGTAGAGGCTATTGGATAGATGGACCAGACTACACCCTCATGTCTTCGAGGGTGAGCGACACGAGGACTCCCAAGACTTTATTGATCGGTGCAGGGACAGACTGCACAACATAAGGATATTGGAGTCCCACGGGGTGTATTCTACCACCTTTCAGCTGGAGGGCAGGGCCCGTAGATGGTGGCAGTATTATCTTCTCGGCAGACCAGTAGGTTCTCCTCCTATGACTTGGGATCAGTTCACACGCCTCTTCTTGGACATATATATTCAACCCTCTCAGAGGGAAGAGTTGTGGTTTCAGTTCGAACAGCTCCAACAGGGTCAGATATCGATGATCGACTATGATGCGAGATTCTCTGAGTTTTCTCACCATGCACATATGAGACCTCCTACCGATGCAGAGAGAGTGCATAGGTTTGTTGCAGGTTTGCACTCTAATATCCAGGCTACCATGTCCCTAGAGGTTGATATGGGGACTTCTTTCAAGCTAGTTGTGGAGATAGCTCAGAGGATCCAGGGTGTCTGTTAGCGTAGCCATGAGCAGGCGACAAAGGTTAAGCAGTTTTTATATTCTGGAGAGTTTAGTGGTGCCCCGGTTGGGGGAAGAGGTTAGTTTGTGAGGGGTCAATCCGGCAAGCCCATATATCCAGCACTGCCGCCTCCTCAGGGGTGCTCCAGTGCGACCTTATTTTAGTGCCATGCCAGAGAGTTTCTACCGCCCACCAACTATTCAAGGTTCCTCCAGTGGGTATTCGGGCCATCAATGTCATATTTAAAGTCAACAGTCCACCGTACCGAGAGGTTGTTTCGAGTACGGGGATCTTAGTCATGTGCGGAGGTTCTGCCCCAGGTTTTGGGGCAAGGCAGTGCGGCAGGGTCAGCAGCCTATGATTGCATCACCAACTGCCACACCAGCCGTCCGGCCACCCAGAAACGGAGGGCAGGTGGGTAGGGGCCTTCCTAGAGGTGGAGGCCAGTCAGGTGGCGCTCCAGCTAGGTTCTATGCTTTTTTGGCCAGACCAGATATAGTGGTCTCAGATGCCGTGATCACAGTTATTATTTCTGTCTACGGTAGGGATGCTTCGGAGCTATTTGATCCACGGTCTACATATTCATATGTTTCATCTCTGTTTGCTCATTTTCTTGGTGTTCCACGTGATTCCTTGGGTACTCCTATTTATGTGTCCACTCCAGTGGGCGATTCTTTTGCTGTGGATCGAGTTTATCGGTCATATATTGTGACTTTCTGTGGTTATGAGACTAGAGCGGATCTTCTGTTGCTTGATATGATAGACTTTGAGGTCATCCTGGGTATGCACTGGTTGTCTTCATATCACGTTATCCTTGATTGCTATGCCAAGATGGTTACCTTGGCGATGCCAGGGTTTCCTAGATTGGAGTGGAAGGGTTCGTCTGTCAGTCGGGTTACCTCTTTTCTGAGGGCTCAACACATGGTCGAGAAGGGTTGTTTGGATTATCTAGATTATGTTCAAGATACTACTACAGAGACTCCGACAATTGATTCGGTGGCCGTAGTCCGGGACTTCTGTGATATGTTTTCCTCTAATCTTCCCGACATGCCACCAGATCGTGATACTGATTTCTGCCTTGATTTGGCTCCAGGTACCCAGCTTATCTCTTTTCCACCGTACTGCATGGCTCCGAAAGAGCTGAAGGAATTGAAGGAACAACTTGAGGAGTTGCTAGCAAAAGGGTTCTTCAGACCGAGTGTGTTGCCTTGGGGTACATCAGTGTTATATGTGAAGAAGAAATATGGGACTATGCGGATATGTATTGATTACTGATAAGTGGGAATTTTGACTACTTATTAGCATATTTTTTCTTTTGTTTTAGTATAAAAGCTTTAAATTATGTTCCCATAACTAATGAAAAGTGCAAAGTTGCAGGAATGTTGGAAGTTGGACTCCTGAGATGAAATACGACTCGTAAAGGAGTAGTCTGAGCTCAAGGCAACAAAAGATTACAAAAGCATACAAAGTGCGGTCTGCAGAAAGAATTTTGCTGCCGCAAACAACGAAGGCAATCCCAGTAGACTTTCTAGAAAACTACAAACCGTACAGGAAGTTCGCGGCCGCAAATGAAGAGCTTGAAATCAACTTCAGAGTGTGAAAATTTCCAAGTTCCAAGTTCCTCCAAATTGCGAACCGCACAAGAATTCTGCGGCCGCAGACATAAAAGTGCGAACAACAGAAAACTAGGATGTGGCCGTAGTTCTAAATCTGTAGACCACAAAAATGTTGTATCAAGGACACAGTTCAGAATCGTGCGGCCGCAGAACCCCAGCTCCTGCAAGATGAAGAATAATGTGGACCGCACATGGAATTGTGTGGCCGCAGAACCTCTCGAAAGGTATTTTTGTCCAAAATTTCCAGTCTGGTATAAATAGACGAGTTTCATAAAATTAGGTCAACTTTTGACATCAGCAAGTCCTGTAGCCGTTTTGCTTTGCCTCTTTTGGAAGTTTTCTATATTTTAGAGTATTTTACTATAGATTTTATCATTGTAATTTTACAATATGAGTTTAATTAGTATTTGTTCTTCTATTTCTTCAATTTCAAGCATGAGTAGCTAGCTTTTTACTAGGGTTGTGACCCAACCCTAGTGTGTAAACCTTATGAGTATCTAATTTAGTGTTTTTTTATGATTGCGTATTTATTATTTAGCATTGTTTATGCTTTAATTTGTGGAATTAATGGTTGCAAATATTAGTTCATGCCTATTTGACTTAGTCTCTACTTGAGAAAGAGAGACTTAGTCTAGAAAAACTTGGCTAACAAGATATTGGGTCAATTGAGAGAGTGATTAACCCAATTAAAAGGTTCAACCTAGAGACAGTAATAACTTGACTTGAGCTTTTATCAACCATTTTATATGATACCCATTTGGACTTGAGAAAGCCAAATTGGGTAAAACCACTCTCTGACCGAGAGGTATTGAGTGGGTATTTGAGAGTTGTTAGATATAATACACCCCGATCAACAAAACAAGCATTAAGATTTTTATCCTATTAAGCGAACACCTAGGTGATGGTCATAGCCCTAGGCTTTTTACAAACTTGAAAAACACAAACAATTATCCTAGTTTTATTTCTTTACTTTGCAATCTTTAGTTTAAAAATAGAGATAGCAACAAAACCATTTTGTGGAAGTGCAAACTAAGATAGTTCAAATTCACGCATTAGAATATATACCCCTAACTCCCATCTAGCTCCCTGTGGATTCGATCCTGACTCTTCGTTGGGTTACTATAATTGCAATCAACCGTTTCATACCTTATTTTGAGGTGTGCATTATGCGTGATATTCAATTCTTGGCGCCATTACCGGGGATATACAAATAGTGTTAGCTATATATTTGGGTGTGTTTTTGGAATATCTTCTTTAACTTTCGTGTTACTAATGTGTTGGGAAATTGTAGGTTCAACCATGGCAAACAATGATCTCGGAAACATTACTTTGGGGGTTTTGGACGTTGATGATGATCAAATGGATGAGGTTCATCTAGAACATCAAGCCAATAGATGAGGCCGAGTGCCTCAAGACAATGTGCCCGCTCCAGCCCCACCTCCACCACGAGCGGATCAACATCGGGTGTTGTCGAATGAAGGATATGCAAGTGCTATAGTCCCTTCCCATATTAGGGCGGGAAACTTTCAAATAACCAACATGATGCTCACTTTGCTTGAGCAACGAGTGTTTTTCACTGGTGCTCCGGGTCAAAAAACATACAAATATTTGAAGGGGTTCATGGATACGTGTTGGGGGAGTAAACAAACCAATGTCTCCGAGGATACTTTGAGGCTAAGGCTTTTTTCCTTCTCTCTACGGGGGAAAGCTTTAGATTGGTTGGAACGTTTGTTGAACCATTCGATTCACACTTGGGATGAATTGTCAGAAAAGTTTATTTCTATGTATTTCTCTCTGGGGAACATGGCTACACTTAGAGATGAAATTCTAGCATTCAAGCAAGAGCCCAATGAACCACTACACGAGATATGGGAGCGATATAGAACAATGGTTAAAGAATGTCCCAACAACGGTATGACGGAGAACATGATTCAACATACTTTCTATCATGGGATCAACACAACCAACCAATGTGTAATGAATCAATTTGCCGGTGGGAACATCATGACTACGCCTTATGTGGAGGCATGTGAGATCTTAGATGAAATGGCAGACACATCATCAACATGGCAATCTCGGGCTAATGTTCCACAAGGTGATCCCAACGTGATTCACCTCCATAAAGAGTTGCATGACCATGGGAAAGCCATAGACGAATTGATTACCACCATGAATCAACTAGAAAAGGCTCAACTTCAATAAGTGCAAAATCCTAGGCAAGTTAATGCCATGGAGGGAGTAAACATGATGGTGTACAAACAAAAAATTAAGGGTCCACAAGTGCATCAAAGAGTGGATTATTTTGTGCAAGAAGATAGTGGGTTTGATCAAGATGATTCTTACAATGACCAAGAAGAAAAGGTGCAATATGTTAACAACTTTCAAGGGCAACAGAACAATTTCCAAGTCCCCAATCATCAACAATGGCGACCTCAAAATAATCAAGGCAATTGGAATTCTAATAACCAAGGTAATTGGAGTGGTGGAAATAATCAAGGGAATTGGCATAACAACAACAATAAAGAAAATTGGAATGGAAATAATCAAGGTAATTGGGGTGGTAACAATTAAGGTGTATGGAACAATAATCAAGGCAACCGGGGGTTGGGTTTTCAAAGGTCCCCGATGTATCAACAATCGAGCAACCTACCTCCTTATCCTTCTCATGGTCCTAGTTCTTCCAACAATGAAATGAGGCATATTGAGAACATATTCAACCAAACGATGGAGAAGAATGCCAATTCTGATGCTCAACTTGCCTCGCACAACACAACAATCAGCAACTTAAAAATGCAAATGAGGCAAATCTCTCAAGCTCTAAATTCTCGTGCTAAGGAGGCACTACCAAGTGACACGGTGGTGAACACAAAGGGTGGGAACAACACGGGGCATGCCATGGCCGTTACGACAAGGGTGGGAACAACACGGGGCACCCACCTCAAGTCAAAGGCAACTTGTGGATGATGAGAAAATAGTACAAGAAGAATAAATCTCGAACAATATGGTGAAAGCACATGAAAAAGTGAGGATTGATATTGATGACAATGTGGAAGAGGCTCAAGAGGAAGTGGACCCATCTAGGGATCATGTTATTGACATACGGGAACCGGTAGTGCAAAAGGCTAAGGCACCATTGCCTAAGCCTCCTCTTCCATATCCTCAAAGGCTTGCCAAGAAAAATGGTGAGAAATAATTCAAAAAGTTCATTGAGATGATGAAGAGTCTTTCGATCAGTGTGCCATTAGTTGAAGCTTTGGAACAAATACCCGGTTATGCAAAGTTTATGAAGGATTTGGATGAATTTTGAAACTATCAAAGTCACTCATCAAGTGAGTGCAATTATGCTTTCAATGGCTCCTAAATTGGAAGATCCCAACGTTTTCACAATTCCTTGTACCATTGGAAGTGCTGAGTTTGCTAAATCTCTTTGTGATCTTGGGGCAAGTATAAATTTGATGCCCTATTCAGTTTTCAAGACTTGGGGACTGGGACCAAGACCCACATCTATGAGATTACAAATGGTCGATCGTACCATGAAGAAACCGCTGGGAGTGATGGAAGATGTATTGGTTCGTGTTGATATATTCATTCTTCTGGCCAATTTAGTCATTCTTTATTGTGAAGTGGACTATGAGGTGCCGATTATTCTTGGAAGGCCTTTCCTTGCTACGGGGAAGGCTCTTGTTGATGTGGGATACGGATAACTCACTTTCCGGGTGGGTGATGAAAAGGTGATATTTCACGTGTGCAAATCTATGCGGCAACCTAATAGAAATGAAGTGTGTTCTTTTGTGGACTTGGTGACCGATGTGGGTGATATGTTGGAGGCTTTCTTGCTCAACTTTGATGATGACAAGATGGATGGCTTCATGGAATGTATGAATTCTTTGCAAGTAATGTGGTTGTACAACTATGCACCCCGGAAACTCTCCTTGGATCTTTAAAATAGGAAAACTTATCCTACAAAGTCTTCAATTGAAGAGCCTCCGACCTTGGAGGTGAATCCACTGCCTCCACATCTTCGGTATGAATTACTTGACCCTTATTCTACTTTACCGGTTATTCTTTCCTCTTGTTTGACTAACGTGCAGGTTGACTCTACATTGGTGGTGCTACAAAAGAGGAGGAAGGCTATTTGATGGACATTGGCAGATATTCGGGGAATAAGCCCCGCATTTTTCATGCAAAATATCAACTTGGAGGAATGCTCCAAACCATTTATCGAACATAAATGAAGACTCAATGAGGCTATGCAAGAAGTGGTCAAAAAGGAGATTATCAAGTGGTTGGATGTCAGGGTTGTCTATGCCATTTCCGATAGTTCGTGGACTTCTCCAGTGCAATGTGTGCCAATGAAGGGTGGCATGACGGTGGTCACTAATGATAAGAATGAGTTGACTACCACAAAAATGGTGACCGGGTGGAGAGTGTGTATGAACTATCATAAGCTCAACAAAGTCACAAGGAATGATCATTGTCCACTTCCCTTCCTTGACCAAATGCTTGATAGTTTGGCCGACCGTGATTTCTATTGCTTTCTAGATGGATATTTGGGAACAACCAAATCTTTATTGCTCCGGGAGATCAAGAGAAAATAACTTTTACACGTCCCTATGGTACTTTCGCATTCAAGCGGATGCCATTCGGTTTATGTAATGCACCGTTAACTTTTCAAAGGTGTATGATGGCTATCTTCATGGACATGGTGGAGGACTACCTTGAAGTTTTCATGAATGACTTCTCGGTTGTTGGGCATTCCTTTGATGATTTCTTGCCAAATTTGGATAAAGTATTGGCAAGATGTGAAGAAATGAATTTGGTGCTAAATTGGGAGAAGTATCATTTCATGGTCGAGGAAGGCATTATCCTTGGCCATAAGATCTCTAAGAATGGCATTGAAGTAGACAAGGCAAAGATTGAGGTAATTTCTAAACTTCCACCTCCAACTTCGGTGAAAGGCGGGCGGAGTTTCATAAGCCACGTGGGGTTTTACCAATGTTTCATCAAGGATTTCTCTAAAATGGTGAACCCGTTGTGCAAGATTTTAGAGAAAGATGTTAAGTTTCTCTAAAATGAGAGCCTTTGAATTGTTAAAGTCCAAGTTGACAACCACTCCCATTATCACCACTCCTAATTTGAGTATCCCTTTTGAGCTCATGTGCGATGCTAGTGATGCAGCGGTTGGAGCTATTTTGGGGCAACGCATCAACAAGATTTTTCATTCGGTCTACTATGTTAGTAAGACCATGAATGGTTCCCAAGTCAACTACACCATTATGGAGAAAGATCTCCTTGCCATTGTGTTCGCAATTGAGAAGTTCCGCCCGTACTTGATGGGTACAGAAGTTATTATCCACACGAATCATGCAGCACTTTGCTATCTTATGAACAAGAAATATTCAAATCTCGGTTGATGAGATGGGTGATTTTGTTGCAATAGTTTGATATTGACATCTAAGATAGAAAAAGGAGTAAATATCAAGTGGCAGACCACTTGTCTCGTTTTGGAGGAGGGGAGGCCGCATGATGACCTTGAAATCAATGACTCCTTCCCCGATGAGCAACTCTTGGCTATTTCAATGGATGAGGTTCCATGGTTCACTGATCTAGAAAATTTTCTTGTGTGTGGAATTATCCCGGATGAGTTCTCTTCAAAACAAAGGAAGAAGCTCAAACGATATTGTCAAGATTATTAATAGGATGAGTCATACTTTTTCTGGAGTTGTACGGATGGGTTCATTAGAAGATGTATATCGGAAGAAGAGCAAAGAGATATTCTTAGGGCTTGTCATTCTTCGCCATATGGTGGACACCATGGTGGAGCAAGAACGACGGCCAAAATGCTAAGTTGTGGTTTCTATTAGCCCACTCTTTACAAGGATGAAAGTGATTTAGTGAAAAGATGTTATGAATGTCAAAGGGCCGGTGGAATTTTGAAGAAGAATGAAATGCCTCCCAATACTGTTTTATAGATTGATATCTTTGATGTGTGGGGTATTAATTTCATGGGTCCTTATGTGAGTTCTTGTGGAAACACCTACATCTTGGTCGCGGTTGATTATGTGTCTAAATGGGTTGAGGCCATTTCTCTACCCAACAATGAAGCAAGAAGTGTGGTGGCGTTCTTGAAGAAGAATATTTTCACAATGCTTGGTAATCCGCAGGCTATCATAAGCGATGGGGGGTCGCATTTTTGCAACAAGGCTTTTGACACTTTACTTCGCAAGTATGGTTTTACTCATAAAGTTATGACTCCCTCTCATCCACAAGCTAGCGGTCAAGTGGAAGTCTCCAACTGGGAGATAAAGAGTATCTTGTCCAAAACAGTGAATGTTAACTGGACGGATTGGTCCAAGAAGCTCGATAATGCATTATGGGCTTATCGGACAACTTACAAAACACCTATCGGGATGTTTCCATACCGATTGGTGTTCGGAAAAGCTTGTCATCTCCCGGTGGAACTTGAGAACAAGGCCATATGGGTTCTAAATAAATTGAATCTTGATTGGGATGTAGCCGCTAATTTGAGGGTTGCACATTTGAATGAATTGGATGAATTCCGGTACCACGCTTATGCAAGTTCGTCCTTGTATAAATAAAAGATGAAATACCTGCATGACAAACTTCAGAAAGGAAGAAGAAGCGTAGAAATCAAACTCCTCGGGTGCGGCAGATCTAAAACTGCTATAGTAAAGTAGAACGAAAGTATATTTGGAACAAAGAGTTCAAAGTGGGTGATTTTATTATGTTGTTCAACTCATGGTTGATGATGTTTCCTGGAAAGCAAAAGTCTAAATGGAGTGGTCCCTTTGAAATTGTGGGTGTGACGTCTTTCGTTGCATTGGACATAAAGAATAAAAACAATGAGGTATTCCGAGTTAATGGTCACTGGGTGAAGCACTATTTGGGAAAAGTTGGTGATGGCCACGTTGTGGCAGTGATTCATTTCAAATTATGGTAATCTGAGTTGTGGTGCAACATTAAATCAGGCGCTTCTTGTGAGGCAACCCATGTTTCTTTTTCCTTTCTTTTCTTTTTTGGTAGTTAGGTGTTATTTTTTGTGTTAATTGGATTTGAAGTGTGTTCCAGGGATGAGTGTACTTTACAGGAATTGTTCCTAGAAAATTGGTTAAGTATGGAAAGAATTGCGGACCGCAATTGTATTGTGCGGACCGCAAAATTATGGTTGCTACAGAAAAAGGTGCTTTGCGTCCGCACAATTACATTGTGGACCGCACAAATTGAAGGTGGAAAATGAAAACTCTTTGAAATTGATTTGTTAGAAAAATGGCCAATCTACGGCTACAAGACAAATTCTGTGGTGGGTAACAAAATCTGTGGCCGCACACCAAATGCTGCGGACTGCAAAATGCAAGGGCAACTGGGCTCTCAGGTAACAAAGTGCGGACCGCAATGGGAATTTTGTAGCAACTCACGTCTCTTTCCCTTGGCAGAAACCGTTTGATATAAGTAGAGAAGCTAGGGCACTGTTCCCCTTCTCCATCTCTAAGCTTACAAATTACACAATTTTGAAATTTCTTCTTGAATCATTTGTCCACACGCCAAGCAACTATGATCACTCATTTCTTGCACTCATTCACATATGGTATGCTTATAATCTTTTTAATTTCTTTTAATTTTTAGATTTTTAGTAGAGATTTAGACCATTTGCCTGTTGAATCTATTTGCACAACCATGTGGGGTAAATATGTAGTGGGTAGACTAAAAAATGCTCTAAGGGGAATGGGTAAATAGATTTCATGCTTTTCCTTTTATAAGAAAATATGCCACTCGGTTTGATGCCTTGTGGTGAATATATTAATAATGATCCAAAATAGGAATCCAGTTAATACAATGTATGTAAAAATGCAAATAAAAGTAGGAAAAAAACAATGTAATCTAACTATTACAAAAGTTTGACTTGAAATAGATTTTAATGCTTAGATGTTGTTTCCATATCAAAATTGTGAAAATATTTTAAGCCCTAGGTGAAAATGACGGTTTGTTCATAGTTGGTTCAAATCTACGACCGCACATGAATTTGTGCGGTCTGCAGAAGCTCAGTCTAGTGTAAAGTAAGGCATGGTTCTGCGGCCATAATAGAAAATGTGCGGACCGCTGAAATCACATTGCGGTAGCAGAACACCCTATTTCCTGTGATCAGAGAGTTGTCAAATTGGTGACTCCCATGTGCGGCCGCAAGACAATTTGTGCGGACCGCAGAAAACTTGTTATGGCCACAAAAAAGCCAATTCTCTGTCATCAGAGAGTTGGCATATTGGTGCTATTTGAGTTACGACTGCAATGGAAAATTGTGTGGTCCGCAATGCCCATTCTGCGGCCGCAATGAAAATTCTGCGGATAACAACTCCCTACCCTGCAAGCATGTTTCTACTATGGTTTTCACTGTATCTTCTATTATGTCCTTACATTCATTCTGTGTTTGAACTTGAATTGTAACTAACAATCTCCTTTGCTTGGCATAGAACATGGTTCGATCTAGAGGCAGAGGCGACACTTCAAAAGGAAAGGGTAACCCCTATCGGGGATGAGGGAAGAGACCCTTAGCTAGTGCCTAACAACTTAAAATCAGAAAGAAGACAACAACTGGCAGAGGGAGAGGTGCATACCTCTCGAAGACCAGTTCTTATGTACCATCTAGGGACGTATCAGAGGACAACTCAGCCTCTGTACATGAGAAGTCGGTCATCCAATCAAGGCCACCAGGAGATATCAACTCAGGGATGGACTGTCAGCATCAGATAGCACCTACGAGGGTTAGGAGAGTGCTAGTCATGCTTCTTAGCCTTCCACTACACTTGTTGCCCAGGCACCAAAGACATCCGTGCAGGACATCCCAGATGATGGCAGAGGGGGAGATACTATAGCTGCCGGCCTTGAGAGGTCGAAGAAGAAAGAGGTGTGGGAGGACCAATTTTTCAGTTTGGTTGCCTTTACCAATTTCCGTGAATGGTGGCTAGTGAGGTCGCTCACTCTTGAGCGACAGATTTCAGTGGAAATATCTTGAGAGGTATAACCCTGCAGTATTGAGATAGTTTCTAGAGCACAAAGGGTGGGTTTAGTTTACCCAGAGCGTGGTGGATGCGAAGGAATACCTTGTCCGGGAATTCTATGCTAGTGTGGTGCATCTAAAGAAAGGGACAAAGGTGACTAAAGTGAGGAACCTCAAGGTGTGATTTGTTCAGCACACATTGAACACTTCCTTGGGTTTTGATGATGTCGATCCCACAAAGTACTTAGAGAAATGTGCACTTGGGGATGCAACTCGGCCTTGGCTAGCTGGGATTTTAGCAGCTCCTGGGCCACCACCACCATGGATCACCGCAGGAGTGTCTATTCACAGGAGTATATTGAGCTTTAAGGCAAAGGGGTGGAAGACCTTTGTATGCAATCTACTAGACTCGAGCCAAAATGAGACATATCTTCCTATCATGCGGGCAGTTCTAGTGGCTTCCATCATAGCTGGGTACCACATCAATATGAGAGTCGTGATGTCGCCCAATATCTCAGTGGTTGCTCGGAAAGCTGACACATCCTACACTTATCCCAACACCATTACACAGTATCTTACGGATGCGAGGGTAAAGACAAGGTACTTTGATACGATGGTGTGGGCGAAGAAGCTATTCTCATGGTACTCATTGATGGATGCACATAGCCCTAAGAAAAAGGGGTAGCCATCCACTACAATAGTCTAGTCTGATGAGCCATCGGTGGTTGCTGCAAAGGCAACTGACATTTCATCCACTTCAGTCGAGCCTTCAGCTAGTGCTGCAGCTATGCCTCCACCACCACCCTCAGTGCCTACAACAGTCCCTATCACAAGTTCCACCTCGGCTTTAAAGTCGGTGTCGATGCCTATTGCCCCACTCTCTACGCTGCGAGTATTCCAGACATTGGTGAACCTCAACAATTGGATGCAGATAGCTACTACAAAGTTGTCTGATTATCCAGTAATGTTGCAGCACAGTCCTCTATGTCTGCACCTCAGATGTCCTCATTAGTGGAAGACACTCTGAAGAAGCTCTCGAATTGCCATAGCACTATCATGGCTAAATTGGTACAACATGGGTTAGTGATCGAAGAGACGGGAAAAGAAGTTAAGAAAATAAGAAAGTCTTAGACATTACCAAGCTTGCGACAGCTGGAGATATTCCATTTGATATGCTAATTGACCTACACCATCCAGGCCCAAATCCTACAACACCTACAGGAAGAGAAAGAATGACCTTCATATGGTGTTTATTGACTTAGAGAAGGCGTACGACAAGGTTCCTAGAGAAGTTCTTTGGAGATACTTAGAGGCAAAAGGCATGCTAGATGCCTATATTTGGGCAATTAAGGACATGTATGATGAGGCTAAGACACGGGTTAGAACTATAAGAGGCGACTCTAAGCAATTTCCAGTTGTTATGGGTTTATACCAAGGTTCTGCGCTCTGCCCATTCTTATTTGCCCTGGTGATGGATGTGTTAACACACCATATTCAAGGGGAGGTTCCATCGTGTATGTTATTCGCCGATGACATAGTTCTGATTGATGAGTCGCGAACCAATGTTAACGAGAGGTTGGAGGTGTGGAGACAATACCTTGAGTCTAAGGGTTTCAAGATGAGAAGGACGAAGATGAAATATATGGAATGTAAGTTCAGCACTGAGCCAAGGAAAGTGGGCATGGAAGTGAGGCTTGAATCACAGGTCATACCAAGTAGTAGCATTTTCAAGTACCTTGGGTCGTTTATTCAGAGGGGAGGGGAGATCGACGAGGATGTCACACACCGTACTGGGTAGGTTGGATGAAGTGGAGGTTAGCATCTAGAGTCTTATGTGATAAGAATGTGCCACTAATACTAAAAGGTAAGTTTTACAAAGCGGTGGTTAAACCGGCCATGATGTATGAGGTTGAGTGTTGGCCTATTAAGAACTCACATATCCAGAAGATAAAAGTAGCATAAATGAGGATGTTGAGGTAGATGTGCAGACACACTAGGATGGATAAGATCAGGAATGAAGATATTTGGCAGAAGGTGGGCGTGGCTCCCATTGATGTCAAGATACGGGAAGCGAGCCTCAGATGGTTCGACACGTACAAAGGAGAAGCCCAGATGCTCTTGTAAGGAGGTGTGGGCGGCTGTCTTTGGAGGGAACGAAAAGAGGTAGAGGACAACCTAAGATGTATTGGGAAGAAGTGATCAGGTAGGATATGGCGAGGCTTCATATTTACATGATGTTATTTTTCTTATAGTTTCTATTGGTGATACTGATATTGTCGCTTTTCGTCTTCTTGAGCCAAGGATATTTCGGAAATATCCTCTCTACTCCCTCGGGGTAGGGGTAAGGTCTGCGTACAAACTACCCTTCCCAGACCCCACTAGTGGGATTTCACTGGGCCGTTGTTGTTGTTTTCCTTATTATGTATATATTCTTTCTTTTCGTCTCTCATTATGTATATATTTTCTCTCATTATGTATATTCATCATGCTTTCGAAAGTTTTTGTTTTGTAACTTCTTTATGTTTATTTTCTTATTAGTTAGTGTTTAAATAAGTAGCTTTTTTTTTCGATTTAGTATCTTCTTTTTATGATTTAGTAGATAATAAGCCTTTAGTTTTCTTAATGCCACGGTTCTTTGCAAAGGTTGTTTTTGTGTGAACCGAGTGACTCTTCCCAATGTTGGATGGTGTGACAACCTTCTTAAGGGACTGAGTCAGTTTTTGGTTTTTAGATAATAATAGTAGTAGTAATGAATAAAAAGACCTAATTAAGTCATGCTCGAAGAGTCAAACATGCTTCACTTGGTACCAATACACTTAACTACGTGTTTATGGTTAGAAACAAGGTTTTTGAAAGAAATAACTCTAGTTAGTGACTTTGTGACTCTTGTGTTGACTTAGGCAATTATCGAGTGGTTGAATCGAACCATAGTGATTTTCAATCTTGAATGTTGTCGTTTTGGGCCCTCGACTCTATCTTCTTTAACAATCTAGTTGTGTGAGGCGTGAGATGTTTTGTTGCTAGTCCAAGTACCCATGCCAATGGTCTAGAACTCGCCCCGAATGTGTTTCAAGGCGAAATCTTAAGTTTTGCTTGGCTTGAGAAGTAATCGTAGGCTTTACTTGACCCGCTTGAATTTTTCATTGCCTACAAATGTTGTTATCCCTAGTCAACCCATTTGAGCCTTGAGCCTTTCTCATTTGATAACCATATTACAAGCCTTTACCTATTTTGTCGTGACCCTCTCTTGGCACCCGAGCTTTCCTTAACACTCTTGTGAAATAATTGGTTAAAAACGTAAGTTTGGGGGGAGAGACGAGGAACTTGAAAGAGGGATCAAGGCACAAAAAGAGAAAATAAATTATGAGAAGGAAAGAACAAAAAGAAAAATGAAAAAGAAAGTGAATAAGTGGAAGAGTTGAAGGGATTCAAAGAAAGGTAGAAAATGAATGTCATGATCAAGAAAGAGTGATGTTAAGTCTCTCTAGTTCCCCAAGGAAAAGAAAATGCCTCAAAGAATTGGCAAAGCATGAGCCGAGAAGAAAAAGTGGAGTGCTTAAGGAAAAGTGTTAATCACTCAACCATATTGTATCCAACCCTAACCCAAATGCCTTCATTACATCCTGAAAGAAGTCCTACCTGATTTCAAGCTGAGTAAGCTTATATTAGTGGCGATCTACATGAGGGGCAAGCCTATGGTACTTGAAATCGTACTTGCGACATTCTCTTCAGAGAGATGAGTGAACCTTTCATAAGCCTTTGAATTGAGTGCTAAAATTCTTAAGTGAGCTATGCAAACGGAGAGTGGAGGAGGAGGAGTTTAGAATCCATAATGACCTACATGAGAGAGCGAGCTTCCTTGATGAATAAAGTGAACTCTTGATGCTCAAGTGTCACATTAGAACTATAGGTGCATAAATGTTCAACTTGTCGCCTTGTTGATAATACATAAGTAGTGTGGGTAATTTTTCGTCCTAACTAATGTGTAAATGGCTCACCTTTGAATGGTTGAACTGACCATTAACTTGTGGAGGTAGGAACGATTTTGTTTGCTTAAGGACACGCAAAGACTTAAGTTTGGGGGAGTTGATAAATGGTGATTTTGACTACTTATTAGCACCTTTTTGCTTTTGTTTTAGTCTAAAAGCATTGAATTGTGTTCCCAAAACTAATGAAAAGTGCAATATTGATTAACTCAATTAAAGGGTTAAACCTAGAGATAGTAATAACCCGACTTGAGCTTTTATCAACCGTTTTGTGTGATACCCATTTGGATTTGACAAAGCCAAATTTGGAAAAACCAATCTCTGATCGAGAGGTATTTAGTGGTATTTGAGAGTTGTTAGCTATAATACACCCCGATCAGCAAAACAAGCATTAAGGTTTTTATCCCATTAGGTGAACACCTAGGTGATGGTCATAGCCCTAGGCTTTTTACAAACTTGAAAAACACAAAAAACAATTATCCTAGTTTTATTTCTTTACTTTGCTATCTTTAGTTTTAAAATAGATATAGCAACAAAACCATTTTGTGGAAGTGCAAACTAAGATAGTTTAAATTCACGCATTAAAATATATACTTTTAACTCTCATCTAGCTCCCTATGGATTCGATCCCGATTCTTTGTTGGGTTACTATAATAGCAATCAATCATTTCACACCTTGTTTTGAGGTGTGCATTATGCGTGATAGTCAATTACCGCCAGTTGAGCAAAGTTACCATTAAGAACAAGTACCCATTTCCGTGTATTAATAGTTTGTTTGGATAGTTATAGGGTGACAGGGTTGTTCTCTAAGATCGACTTGAGATCGAGGATCCATCAGTTAAAGATTCAGGATTCGTATGTTCCGAAGACTTCTTTACGGACTAGATATGGACATTATGAGTTTCTAGTGATGTCCTTCGGTTTGATTAATGCCCCGACGGTATTTATGAATTTGATGAACCGATTGTTCAGGCCATATATGGATTCATTTGTTATTGTCTTCATCGATGAAATTTTTGATCTACTCGCGTAGCATGGAGGAGCATGAGCAGCATTTGAGAGTGGTGCTTCAGACCTTGTGGGAACATAATTTATATGCTAAGTTCTCCAAGTATGAGTTCTCGTTAGAATCTGTAGCATTCTTGGGTCATAGTGTATAAGGCGAGAGTATTAAGGTAGATCCTAAGAAGATCAGGAGATTCTTGGGGTTAGTAGGTTATTATCACCGGTTAGTGGAGGTCTTCTCATCTATTGTATCACCTTTGAATAGATTGACCGAGAATGGTGCTCTGTTCCGATGGTCCGATAATTGTGAGGTGAGCTTTCAGAAGCTCAAGACCGCATTTACTTAAGCACCGGTGTTAGTGTGCCTTTCGGTTCAGGGATGTATACTATGTATTGCGATGCTTCACGCGTTGGCTTAGGTTGCGTATTGATAAAAGAAGGGCGAGTTATTGTATATGCTTCACGACAAATAAAGCCCCACAAGAAGAATTAACCTGTACATGATTTGGGGTTGGCTGCGATTGTTCACGCTCTTAAGATCTTGAGGCATTATCTTTATGGGATATCCTGTGAGGTTTACACCGATCATCGCAGCTTGCAGCATTTGTTCAGGCAGAGGGATCTCAATTTGAGGCAGCACAGGTGGCTTGAGTTACTAAAAGATTATGATATTACCATCCTATATCATCAGGGAAAGGCGAATGTAGTTGCAGATGCCTTGAGCAGAAAGGCATAGAGTATGGGCAATTTGGCATTCATTTCAGCAGAGGAGAGGCCATTAGCTTTAGACATTCAGTCCTTGGCTAACAACATGCGAGGTTGGATATTTCAGAGCCCAGCCGAGTTATTGCATGCGTAGTCGCTCAGTCTTCATTATTCGAGCAAATCAAGGCTCGTCAGTTTGATGATCTGAACCTGTTGGTTCTTAGGGAGATGGTACTATAGGGTGGTTCCAAGGAGGTCACTATCGGTGAGGATGGTGTTATGTGACTCCAGGGTTGCCTATGTGTTCCTAATGTTGATGGCTTGAGGGAGAAGATCCTAGAGGAGGCACATAATTCTCGATATTCTATTCATCCAGGTGCTACGAAGATGTATCGCGACTTGAGGCAACATTATTTGTGGCGGCGGATAAAGAAGGACATAGACGAGTATGTGGCGAGATGTCTAAATTGCCAGCAGGTTAAGTATGAGCACCAAAGACCAGGTGGCCTACTCCAGCTGATGACTATACCTGATGACCAAGTCAGCACACTTCATTCCGGTTGTGACCATGTATTCTTTATAGAGATTGGCCCAGATTTTTGGTGTGCCTGTTTCCATCATATCAAATAGAGTCCCTCAGTTTACTTTGCATTTCAGTACAGAGTGAGTTGGGTGGCCGGGTAGAGCTCAGCATATCATTTCGTCCGCAGACTGACGGGCAGTTGGAGCGGACAGTTCAGATCCCGAAGGATATGTTCAGAGCATGTGTGATTGACTTCAGAGAGAAGTGGGATCAATTCTTTCCTTTGGTCAAGTTTGATTACAACAACAATATTTAGTCCAGCATCGAGATGGCTCCATTTAAGGCTTTATATGGTAGGCAATGTCTTTTCCATCGGATGGTTTGAGCCCAGCAAGGCTAAGTTATATGGTACTGATTTAGTTAAGGGTGCCTTAGAAAAGGTAAAGTTGATTCAGGAGCGACTTCACACAGCATAGTCCAGATAGAAGAGTTACGCAGATCAGAAGGCACGTGGCTTATCATTTATGGTAGGAGAGAAGGTTCTCTTGAAAGTCTCACCGATGAAATAAATCATGAGGTTCGGGAAGAAGGGCAAGTTCAGCCCAAGATTTATATGTCCATTTGAGGTGTTGAGACGGGTTGGGGAGGTTTCTTATGAGCTTGCTTTGCCTCCCAGTCTATCGTGAGTTCATCTGGTCATCCATGTGTCTATGCTCTGCAGGTATCATGCCGACAGATTACATGTGTTAGACTTCATCACGTCTCATCTAGATGAGAGCCTGGGTTATGAGGAAAAGCCAGTTGCCATTGTTGACAAGCAGGTTCTACAGCTGAGGTCCAAGAAGATTTCTACGATAAAGGTTTAGTAGAGGGGCCAACCAATCGAGTAGGAAACTTGGGAGGCCGGGGAGGACATGCGGAGCAGATATCCACACTTATTCGGCACTCTAGGTATGATTCTAGACCCGTTCGAGGATGAACGTTTGGTTTAGAGATGGAGAATGTAATGTCCTGACCGGTCATTTTTCTTTCTAGATCCCCACTCCCCGAAATAATACTCCCCCATGTGCTTTAACTATTTTATGACTTGCGAAGATGGTTATTTCGGGTTTGGAAGGATTCAGGTTGAAATCGGAACACTCAATTCCTTATTATTGGCTTTAGGTTAAGTTTGACTTCGGTCAAAAAGTCTAGTAAACGATCTTGAAACTAGGATTTGACGGTCCCAATAGGTTAGTATGATGATTTTGTACTTTGGCGTATGTCCGGTTCAGGTTTTGGATGACTCGGAAGCGTTTCGGTGCCTAAAGTTGAAAGTTATCTTATTGAAGGTTTAAAAGTTCTTTCAATCTGGTTTGCAGTAGGTTTTGGTGTTATCGAGGTCCGTTTGGGATTTCAAGCCTAGGAATAGCTCCGTAAGATCATTTAAGACTTGCACGCAAAATTTGGTATCATTCCGAGTAGTTTAAGTATGATTCGGCGCGTTCGAAGCAAATTGGAAGAACTTGAAATTCATAAGTTGATTCGATTTGGTTTGGAGTATGATTCTTAGTTTTAGTGTTTTTTTCCATGTTTTGTGAGATCGAGCAGGTTCATTTTATGATTTCAAACTTGTTAGTATATTTGAGCGGGCCTCCGGCATCCCCGGTTTCCATTCGGACAAGGCACGGAACTTATTTGGACTTGGATAGAATAGCTGAAGCATCAGAGTTTCTGGTGCAATCGCACCTGCGGAGGACCAGCCGCAGATGCGAGCTCGCAGAAGCGGCCTAGTGTGGGCGTCCCATTAATCGCATAAGCGACGAGAGGAGCCGCATCTGCGAAGGTTCAAATCCAAGGAAGAGGTCGCAGAAGCGGGCTGGTGCGCAGGTGCGACGCTCGTGCCGCAGATGCGAGATGTTGCCCGCTGAAGCAGGAAGAGTAGTCATGGGCATGGTCCGCTTCTGCAGACATATGCGGCCATTGCTTCACAAAAGCAAAAGTTGTTGGGCAGTGAGGTCCATTTATTGCCGCACTTGGGCCATTTTTGGTTCTTTTTTTTCACTTCTTGGGGTGATTTTGGAGCTTCTTAGAGAGAGATTTCCACCTCGGTATTGAAGGTAAGTAATTCCTACCTAATGTAAGTTAAATACATATATATATATATATATATATATATATATATATATATATATATAATCAATATATAAAAGACACTTAAAGAATATAATCATCTATTGAATAAGCATGAATGACAGATTTAGGCAACAAAAATAAAAAAAACATTTAGGTATTAAAGGCTAAACTCTTGTGGGAGCTATAAGTTTAAAGGTTAATATCATTGTCAAGCTAATAGTACTCATCTTGGTAAATTATATTGCACATTTAATTTAGACTTTGTTCCGAATGCAGATCGTCACTTTAATAAAATCGGAAAATAATTAAACTTGAGTAATTGTTCTAGTCTTACGAGGATTTTTTATTTTAGTTTTTTACCTAGTATTCAACACCCGTCTGACTAAATATAAATTTGCATTGAAAAATCCCACATTGGGAGATGTACTTTATAACAAAGGTGATTTGATAACAGAGCTCGTACATGAGACCTCTAATTAAGGAAGAATACTTACTACTTCCCTATAACAATAAGAGATCAGACAATATTATCATACTCCAGTACTTAAGAGGATGCAAACATTCTCGTCCAAACTTGGTTGTGAACCGATATTCAAAGCTCCACTACTAAGTAAAACTATTTTTAATGAGTTTGATAGTCAATTATTCATTGGATAATTGGGAGGATAGTGAATTTGACACAACAATAGACTTGCTTCAAATTTATGATGGTCTTATCCCAAAACTCAAATATTTGGAAGTAGAAATACTCATTATTAATGGCTTTTTGTGCAGCATCCATTCCTAAGATCATTGCATCTGCACGTTGTTCACCGAAAATTCCACCGTGGCAATAGAGACGAATTCAAGATTATATAAACGTAGTTTAATTTAAAGGATCTAATTGTCTTACATTTGTTTGGAAATTATCTTGGGCCTGTTGGATAATTGGGGAAAGTGCACAGATACTTGATATTTGGGCCACTAGGTTGTCCTTAAGCTAATTTTTTATTATTTAATTTAACTCATTTCGGACAAAACTTCAGATGTACGAGATTGAAGTAGCACAATTCGCGTAAGAAGTTACAAATTTTATTTGAAGTTGGAAAATCAAAGTCATATTTAGTGACTTCAGACAAAACATCTTAAGTGCATGCAAAAGAATTGGTTGCAATTCAGATGTATAAGTTTTAAATGCAATTTTTACACTTACGATGCTATAGTACAAAGTGCAACCAAATGTTTTGCATGCACTTATAATAATTGCATTTAAGATGTGCTTAACACGTTTTAGTTTGAAATGCAGCTAATATTTCGCAGGCAGCAAAAACTTGTTCTTCGAATTTTCACAATCCAACACGGTATAACGCCTAAATTTACTTCAAACAAGCTCAAATTTGAATCATAAATATCATAAAGAAAAAACTTGAATCATAAATTTACTAAATCAACAAAAAATCTAACAAATACATCTTGTAACTAAGAAGAAGAAGAAGAAGAAGAAGAAGAAGAAGAAGAAGAAGAAGAAGAAGAAGAAGAAGAAGAAGAAGAAGAAGAAGAAGAAGAAGAATAAGAAGACCTCTTTACAGTGAGGGAGGATGTGACTATAGCAATCGATTAATCCATGATGAATTGCGTTATAATAGATGCTCAATGTTAGATAAACATCAATAATTATTAATGATTTTGACGGCTGAACAAAAATAAGTTTATGAGAAAATTATGGTAGCAGCGGATGAGGCGAAAGATGGATTATTCTTTTTATATGGTTATGGAGGAACTGGCAAGACATTTATTTGGAAGACTCTATCTTCAGGTATACGATCTCGAGGAGATATTGTGTTAATTGTTGCATCAAGTGGGATTGCATCTCTTTTATTATCGGGAGGCCGAATAGTGCATTCGACATTGTTTGGGCAGTGTTTAAATTCGAGGGTTTCTGAGATTTTCTTCATTTTAAGCATTTCAAGCTGGGGATTAGGCGATGTTTGAGAGGAGTTTCGAGGGGTTGCTTGAGGTAAGTCACTTGTGGTTAAATTTATTCAATAATTTTGTTTCCCTATTGAATTCCCCACCTAAATTGTGTGATTTTGAGCTGTAATTTTGAGAGTTAGGGCTAGGGATTTGGAGACTTTAAATTGGGGATTTGGGCATCGATTTGGTGTTGGATTTTGGTAAATTTGGTATGGTTGGACTCGTGGTTGAATTGGCTTCCGGATTTTGTGACTTTTATTAGATTCTGAGACATGGGCCCGGGGGTCAACTTTTGAGTTGACTTTTTTTTATTTCTAATTAATAACTTAGTATTTTCTTATAGAATTGATCCCTTTAACTTGTGTTGATTATGTCAAACTGTTTTTGGCTAGATTCGAGGCATTTAGAGGCTGATTCGCAAGGCAACGGCATGTTGGAGTAGGGATTTACACGGTTTGAGGTAAGAAACAATTCTAAACTTAGGTCTGAGGGTATGAAACCCTGAATTACGTGTCATGTGATTGGTGTTGAGGTGACACATATGATAGGTGACGGGTGTGTGGGTGTGTACCATAGTAATCGTGGCTTGGCCAATTCCATGGAACTGTCTAGTTGAATAATCTATTCTTATTTGTATATTCCCCATGTGTTATAGAAATTGAACTACAAATCGTGTTAGAAAACATGTTTAGGCTATGTGTTGGAATTGTAGGGACCTACAGAGGTCGTGTTACATGTTGAATTATCGGCTAAATTGCCATGTTGTACTCAGTCACAGTTTTTACATGCATATCATATCTTAGTCTCTATTGTTCCTTATTGATAAATTATATCATCGTTGTTTGGGCTGATTATCATTATTATTGAGAGCCTAGGAGACTGGATAAATTGGTGACTGAGTGAGGACGAGGGCCTGATTGTGAGGATATTTATGGGATCGGGTTGTATGTTGCTACATGTTTTATTGATTAATGCCATAATTGGATTATTATAGCACTTGAGCTGAAGGATCCCCTCCGGAGTATGCATACCCCAGAGAGCCAGGTACTTCAGCTGGAGTGAATGGGAGGGCTGAGTGATTGTGACTCCGAGATTTTGCAATTTATACCATCACTATGTACTTCAGCTGGCATATATCACTGCCCTGTAGCTTTCGAGGGATGCCATATTCTGTTTCAATTGAACTTGTCATGAATTAACTATTTTGGCTTTAAATGTCGAACTTGAAAGCATGCCTATTTTTCCAGTATTGTAAATTTCTATAATTGAACTATCTTCGTGAAGCTCGTCACTACTTTCAGTCCAATAGTTAGTCTTTTTACTGAGGTGGTCGTACTCACGCTAACACCTTGCACTTCGTGTGCAGATCCAGGTGCTACCGTACACGGTGGGTTTTGATTATTTGAGAGCTTGATCATTCGGATACTTCGAGGTAGCTTCCCGACGTTCCCAGACCTTGACTCTCCCTACCTATCTTTCAGCATTATGCATTTAGTTTCAGTTTTTCATAGACGGTATTTTCATATTCGTGTTGTATAGACGCTCATGTACTCAGTGAAACCTTGGTTTTGGGAATTTCTGTATTGCATTTCGACTTTCTATCCAGTTTATGAGAGTTTTAACTGTCTAAATCTATTTTATTTCATTTTTATTTAAAAGTGTCGGAAGTGTTTTGAAGTGTCGCTTGCCTAGTACCACGTTAGGCACTATCACGATAGGCTAGGTTTGGGTCGTGACAAGTTGGTATCAGATCCTAGGTTACGTAGGTCTCACGAGTCATGAGGAGGTTTAGTAAAGTCTTGCAAATCCGTACAAAGATGCATGTACTTATCTTCGAGAGGCTTCCGAACCCTTAGGAAACTTCACATTCTAGTATTCTTGTCATGTAAATGTTTTTATTCCAGAAAATAAACTTCTGTTATTCTATTGTCTCACATATGGTGAGGAACGTGCTACTGGACAGGACGGACAGCCACTAGTACCACCAGCTAGGGCCGCGAGAGGCCGAGGCTGCGGTAGGGGCAGTGGTGCAGCTCATACAGCAGCCAGAGGAGCACCTGCAGATCCACTAGTTGTTCCAGCTCAAAATCACGTTCCCGATGTGGTTGCGCCAGTGGGGCCAGCTCAGGCACCAACTGTGCCCATTGTGATTCTAGGCCTTCAGGAGCCTTTGACTCAAATTTTGACTGTGTGCACTATCCTTGCTCAGGCAGTTTCTATTCAGAGAGCGCCAGCCATTTCTTTGGATGGGGGGAGGGGGGGTACTCAAACTCCTGCCGCCCGTACACCGTTGTAGGTGCTCAAGCCCATGTGGGTCTCATTATAGTTGAGGATGAACATAATAGACTTGAGAGGTTTGGGAGACTCCAGTCTCCATCATTCAGTGGGACTGAGTTAGATAATGCTCAGGACTTCTTGGATAGGTGTCACCAGATTCTTTGTACCACGAGTATTCTGGAGACCAGTGGGGTCTCGTTTACTTCTTTGCTATTTATGGGGGCTACTTTTAGATGATGGGAGGCCTATGAGAGTTGCAGGCTAGTTAGTGCAATGCCACTTACATGACATGAGTTCTCCATGCTCTTCTTGGAGAAGTTCGTGCCTCAGACTCGTAGAGAGGAGCTGCGCAGACAGTTTGAGTAGCTATGATAGGATGACATGTCTATAACCCAGTATGAGATGAGATTTTTATAGTTGGATCATCACGTAGTTTGGTTGGTTCCAACTGAGAGGGAGAGGATTAGGAGGTTCATTGATAGCCTCACCTATCAGTTAAGTTTTGCTATGACCCGGGAGAGTATATCAGGTGCTACGTTTGACGAGGTGGTTGATATTTCTCGGCGGCTAGAGATGGTTCGCACTCAGGAGCGTGAGGAGCGGGAGGCCTTGTGGATCGGGTGGTTTCAGTAGTGTTCCTTCTGAGGTCAGTTCTACCACAACAGGGGTCGTCCTTATAGGCACGCCTAGATGGCTCATCCTGTTCATCATGGTGCATCATCTAGCCATGGTTCACATGGTCAGTCATCTCTTAGTGCTCTTCCAGCTCAAAGTTCATCCCGTGCTCCATAAGTTCAGGGTTCATCTAAGTCACGTCCTTCAAGTAGTTACTCTAGTACTCGGGGCCCGATTCAGTCCCCACCACTACCGTGTAGTTGTTTCGAGTGTGGGGAATTTGGGCATATATGGAGACAGTGTCCTCATCTCCCGAGAGGTCCAGTGCAGTAGAGGAGTTAGGCTGAGACTTCCTCACCAGTTACTTCACCACCCACCCTGCCAGCTCGGGGTGAGGCCCAAGAAGCTAGAGGTCGCCCTAGAGGGGGAGGCTGATCAAGTGGTAGTAAGGACCGATTCTATGTTGTTCCTGCTAGGCCAAATGTTGTTGCTTCAGATACAAGGATCACAAGTATTATCTCAGTATGCCACAAGGATGCTTCTGTATTATTTGACCCTGGTTCCATTTATTTGTATGTATCATCATATTTTGCTCATTATCTGGATATGACCCGTGAGTCCCTAGTCTCATCTTTTCATGTATCTACGCCAGTAGGCGATACTATTGTTGTGGACCTTGTATATTGGTCATGTGTAGTGACTATTGGGAGATTGGACACTAGAGTTGATATCTTATTGCTTATTATGGTTGATTTCGACGTGATCTTGGGTATGGATTGGTTGTCTCCGTGTCATTCTATGCTGGATTGTCACGCTAAGATCATGACGTTGGCGATGCTGGGTTTGCCAATGATCGAGTGGAGAGGTTCTATAGATTATGTTCCCAGTAAATTGATTTCTTATTTGAAGGCCCAACAGATGGTTGGGAAGGGTTGTTTATCTTATTTGGCATTTGTGAGGGATGTTGGTGTTGATACCCCTACTATTGATTCTGTTCCGATAGTACGAAACTTTCCGGATGTGTTTCCTGCAGACATGCCGGGCATGCCGCCCGACAGGGATATTCACTTTGAAATTGACTTGGTGCCGAGCACTCAACCCATTTCTATTCCTTTGTATCATATATCATTGACCGAGTTTAAGGAATTGAAAGAGAAGCATCAAAAACTTCTTGATAAGCGGTTTATTAGGCCTAGTGTGTCGCCTAGGGGTGCACCAGTTCTGTTTGTGAAGAAGAAGGATGGTACTATGCGGATGTGCAACGATTACAGGCAGCTGGACAAAGTTACAATCAAGAACAAGTATCCTTTGCGCATATTGATGATCTATTTGACCAGCTTCAGAGAGCGAGGGTGTTCTTTAAGATTGATTTGAGGTATGGGTATCACCAGTTAAATATTCGGGACTTGAATATTCTAAAGACAACATTCAGGACCCGTTATGGTCATTATGAGTTCCTTGTGATGTCTTTTGGGCTGACCAACGCTCCAGCAACATTCATGCACTTGATGAACAATGTATTTTGGCCTTATATCGACTCATTTGTCATAGTATACATTAATTATATCCTGGTGTACTCTTGTAGCTAGAAGGAGCATGCCTAGCATTTGAGGAATGCGTTGCAATGGCTGAGGGAGGAGAAGCTTAATGGCAAGTTCTCCAAGTATGAGTTTTGGTTAGTTCGGTGGCGTTCTTGGGGCATGTGGTGTCCAATGAGGGGATTTAGGTGGATCCAAAGAAGATTGAGGCAGTTTAGAGTTGGCCCAAGACGTCCTTAGCTACAGATATTTGGAGCTTTCTCGGCTTGGCCGGTTATTATCATCACTTCGTGGAGGGTTTCACGTCTATTGCATCATTTTTTAGCCAATTGACCTAGAACAATGCTACTTCCAGGTGGTCGGATTAGTGTGAAGATAGATTTCAGAAGCTCAAGACTGCCTTGACCACAACTCCAGTTCTAGTTTTGCCTTCAGCTTCAGGCTCTTATACAGTGTATTGTGATGCTTCTTAGATAAGTATTAGGTGTGTATTGATGCAGGAGGGTAGAGTTATTGCTTATGCTTCTCATCAGTTGAAGCCCCATGAGAAGAACTACCCTGTTCATGATTTGGAGTTGGCTACCATAGTTCATGCATTGAAGATTTGGAGGCATTATTTGTATGGTGTATCTTGTGAGGTATTCACCGATCATCGCAGTCTTTAGAATTTGTTCAAGCAAAAGGATCTTAATTTGAGGCAGAGAAGATGGTTGGATAATGCCTTGAGTAGGAAGGCGGTGAGTATGGGTAGCCTTGCATTCATTCTTGTTGGTATGAGACCGCTTGCATATTACGTTCAGGCCTTGGCCAACCGGTTCATGAGATTAGGTGTTTCGGAGCCCAGTCGAGTTCTATCTTGTGTGGTTTCTCGGTTTTCCTTATATGATCGCATCAGAGAGCGCCAATATGATGATCTTCATTTGCTTGTCCTTAAGGACATGGTTCAGCAAGGTGATGCCAAGGACTTGAAGCAACACTATTGGTGGAGGAGAATGAAGAAGGATATAGTGAGCATTGTAGCTCGGTTCCTTAACTATCAGCAGGTAAAGTATGAGAATCAGGCACCGGGCAGATTGCTTTAGAGGCTCGAGACTCCAATGTGGAAATTGGAGTGTATCACCATGGATTTTGTAGTTGGGCTCCCACGTACTTCGAGGAAGTTTGATGCTATTTGGGTGATTATGGATCAGCTGACCAAGTGCTCGTACTGCAATCCAGTTAGGACTACTTATTCATTGGAGCGGTTGGCTGAGATTTACATCCGCAAGATTTTTAGCCTTCACGGTGTGCAAGTGTCCATCATCTTAGATCGGGGCACGCAGTTTACAACATAGTTTTAGTGAGTAGTACATTGAGAGTTGGGCACCCAGGTTGAGTTGAGTATAGTGTTTCACCCTCACACAGATGGACAATTTGAGAGAACTATTCAAATATTGGAGGATATGCTACGCTCTCGTGTCATTGATTTCAGGGGTTCCTGAGATCCGTTTCTGACGCTCATGGAGTTTGCCTATAGCAACAACTACCAGTCGAGCATTCAGATGGCTCCGTATGATTATTTTTATGGGAGACAGTGTTGATCTCCGGTGGGTTGGTTTGATCCGGGTGAGGCGAGTGTATTGGGTACTAACTAGGTTCAGGATGCTTTAGACAAAGTTAAATTGATTCAGGATCAGCTTCGCACAACGCAGTCTAGACACAAGAGTTACACCAATAGGAAGGTTCGTGATGTTTCTTTCATGGTTGGGGAAAAGGTACTACTCAAGGTTTCACCCATGAAGGATGTGATGAGGTTCGGGAAGAAGGTAAAGTTGAGCCCTCGGTATAGTGGGCCGTTGGACATGCTTCAGAGGATTGGAGGGGTGGCTTACAAGATTGCCTTGTCACCTAGTTTTTTGAGTGTGCATCCAATGTTTCATGTTTCTATGCTCCGGAAGTACGTCGGCGATCTGCCTCATGTTTTGTATTTCAGCATGGTTCAGTTGGATGGTGATTTGACTTATGATGTGGAGCCGGTGGCCATTTTGGGTCGGCAAGTTTGAAAGTTGAGGTCCAAGGATATAGCTTTAGTGAAGGTGCAGTGGAGAGGTCTACAAGTTGAGGAGGCTACTTGGGAGACCGAGCAGAAGATGCAAAGCAAATATCCACACCTATTTGAGACTCCAAGTACATTTCTAGACCCCGTTCGAGGATAAACGTTTGTTTAAGAGAGGGAGGATGTAATGACCCATCCGGTCATTTTGAGAGTTGTAGCCTCATTCCCCCATTTACTGTTCATTCCCTACGTAATTGTTGTTATGTGAGTTGCCGTGGTAGTTGGTTCGGATCCGAAAAAATTTCGGAATGAATTGAGACACTTAGTCTCAAGGTTGGAAGCTTAAGTTGAAAAGGTTGAATGGATGTTGACTATGTGTAAATGACTCTAGAATGGAGATTTGATAGTTCTGTTAGCTCCGTTGGGTGAGTTTGGACTTAGGAGTATGTTCAGATTGTGATTTGGAGGTGCGTAGTCTAATTAGACTTGAAATGGAAAAAGTTGGAAATTTGAAAGTTGATCTAGAGTGGACTTTGTGATTACCAGGATCGGAATAGGGTTCCGAGAGTTGGAATAGATCCGTGGTGTCAATTGTGACTTGTGTACAAAATTTGAGGTCAATCAGACCTTATTTGATATGTTTCAGCATCATTTGTAGAAGTTGGAATTCTATAGTTTCAATAGGCTTGAATTGGGGTGCAATTCGTGTTTTGGATGTTGTTTGATATGATTTGAGGGCTCGACTAAGTTTGTATCGTGTTGTAGGACTTGTTGGTATAATTCGTTGAGGTCCCGGGGTCCTCGGGTAGAGTTCGGATGGTTAACAGATCGAATTTGGTGTTTGAACGATTGCTGAAGCTGGGAGTCTTCTGGTGCAATCGCACCTGCGGAGGTTTGGTCGCATGTGCGAGCAAAGGAGCAGTAGGAGCGGACATAGGAGGATTGTACAGTGGTCGCAGGCGCAGAAGAAGTTCCGCAGATGTGGATGCGCATCTGCGTGAGGTTGACCACATAAGCGGATTTGTCTTGGCATCAGGGGCGTCGCAGATGCGAAGAAGGCTGTAGATGTGGTCCCGCAGGTGCGAAGCTGTGACCACAAGTGCGATGCTGGGATCGTACGTAGGTGCGATGGGTTGCTAGTTAAGTGGGTTCTGTAGGAGCGTAATTTATTTCCGCAAAGGCGATGCACAGGTGCGAGCCTAGGCTCCACATGTGCGAAAATGCCTGGCCAGTGTTTAAATTCGAGGGTTTCCTAGATTTTCTTCATTTTAAACATTTCAAACTTGGGATTAGGCAATGTTTAGAGGATTTTCGAGGGGTTTCTTGAGATAAGTCACTTGTGGTTAAATTTATTCAATAATTTTGTTTCCCCGTTGAATTCCCCACCTAGATTGTGTGATTTTGAGGTGTAATTTTGGGAGTTGAGGCTAGTGATTTGGAGAGTTTAAATTGGGGATTTGGGTGTTGAATTTCGGTAAATTTGGTATGGTTGGACTTGTGGTTGAATGGGCTTCCTGATTTTATGACTTTAATTGGATTTTGAGTCGTGGGCCCGGAGGCCGGCTTTTGAGACAACTTTTTTTGACTTTTTAATTAATAACTTAGTATTTTTTAATAGAATTGATCCCTTTAGCTCGTGTTGATTGTGTCGAACTCTTTATGGCTAGATTCGATGCATTTGGAGGACGATTCGTAAGGCAAGGGCGTGTTGGAGTAGGGATTTGTACGTTTTGAAGTAAGTAACAATTCTAAACTTGGTTTTGAGGGTATGAAACCCCGAATTACGTGTCATATGATTGGTGTTGAGGTGACACATGCCTATTTTCAGTCCAACTTGAAAGCATATTAAATGTCGAACTTGAAAGCATGCCTATTTTTCCTGTATTGTAAATTTCTGTAATTGAACTGTCTTCGTGAAGCTCGACACTACTTTCAGTCCAATAGTTAGTCTTGTTATTGAGTTGGTTGTACTCACGCTACACCTTGCACTTCGTGTGCAGATCCAGGTGCTACCGGACACGGTGGGTATTGATTATTTGAGCAACTTGATCATTTAGGTACTTCGAGGTAGCTGCCCGGCGTTCGCAGACTTTGACTCTCCCTCCCTATCTTTCAGCATTATGCATTTAGTTTCAGTTTTTCATAGACGGTATTGAGTTTCTATCCAGTTTATGAGAGTTTTAACTGTTTAAACCTATGTTATTTCTTTTTATTTAAAAGTGTTGGAAATGTTTTGAAGTATCGACTTGCCTAGTACCACGTTAGGCGCTATCACGACAGGCTAAGTTTTGATCGTGACAATTGGTTACTGAATTTGTGTATTTTATTGTCGTGTTGTTGTGATTAGTCTGCAACAAGTTTTTATCATATTTGGGTGATATATGAGATTTATTGGCTTCCTAGAATCCATGCTATTGATGTATCTAACTATATTTTATTCTACACTTAATCAAAATATCTGAAAGTGTATAACAATTTTAGATGCCAACTAAGTTTCCTTCCGAAGGATCATTCTGGCATGTCTTCTTCATTATCTCATCAGTAATACAATATATGTTGTCTCTCATTTCCGTCAAAATTTATCGCCCAAGGACCAGAAATTCTTGAGTTTTTACCCATGCCTTTTTGTAGTGATAAACCTGAATATAGAGGACAACTTCTGGAAAATACACTGCAATATGTCCATGAACATTTGCTATAATAATGTTTCCTTAAGCACATGCTTCGTATCAAGCAAATTGTATAGCATCATTATTTTTCGTGGAACATTCATATCAAGCAAATTGTATAGTATCATTATTATTTATGGAACATTTATTAGGAGATGGAATGAAAGTTTTACTGGAGTCTCAAAATGTTTTTAATGTTTGGTTGCAAAGATGATATTAACAATAATATATTAAACTTTACGCTGTAGATCGTTCTTTTTAATTATCCGCGCATCGCGCGGGTACAAAAATGTATGCTACTGTGCTCGCTTCCTATATTTCTCAAATCATTTCATCGGCTGTGGCATAAATTCAACACCCATTTCCATCAATTACAATGCACTTCTGGATCTTTCAACAAACATCTCTGCCATCTACTTGAATGACATCCACACCATGGTAGTCACAGGCAATCCACAGGCAGACGTGTGATAATAAGTGATTAGGAAGGAAGACCCAGAAGCAAAGTCTTTCAAGCAAACTTTGGACAAAGGAAACTCTAGCGAAATTTTTGGACATTTTGGGAGTTAGTAAAAATTCGGGAAATTGAAATGGGTGAAAGAAGAGATAAGTTATGTTATGTGTTTGGGGGCAGACTCTACTTCTCATTTGAGGACTATTAATATTATGGATATAAATTGGATATGATAATAAGTGTACGAGACATATTATAAGTGATGTGGGGTCTAAGGAGAGGCCTAAATCTAAGTCAACTTGAAAATTTTCATAATAGACTAAAGTTGTAAAATAAAAGGTTTTCGAGTCTAATTTCTAACGCTTCAAACCGTTCGTCATTTGGACACTCCTACAAGAAGTTATGACCAAATTACCAAAGGCTGGAAAAATATAATTTTATGGTCAGATGTGCGGCCACAGAATCATTATGCGATCGCAAAACCCATTGTGCGGCCGCAAAAAGGGTCACAGACCTGTCCAGTGCAGCCCACTTTTTGGCATCGATTTTGCGGTCCATTTTTCTACCTGCATACCCATTGTGCGGTCCATTGTGCGACCGCATACCTGAGTTCGGAGGGTCCATTTTTTTATTTTTATAACCCGACCCCATTTTGATAAATAAGCTTTGGGACTTATTTTGGGGCAATTATCTAATGATTTTAGAGAGAAGTGAGAGTGTTCTAGAGAGAGGAATAAGCTCAAGTGCTTTGTTCATCAAAAATCTTGTTCAAGTTTTGAAATCCAACAAGGAAATATCACAAGACTTTCATCCAAGAGGTAAGGTTCTAACCCCTAGTCTTCAATTTCGAGTTTGGGTAAATATGGGTGATTGTGAGTGTGATTCTTGGATGTGAGAGTATTAATTATACATGCTTGTACCAATAAGGCTGTGGGAAGATTGTTGAGTTCAAATGGGTAAAGATTGGATTGAAAATGGTAAATATCTTCAAAGACTTAAATTGACGATTTGAAAGGCAATCCGGTATCGGAATTCGATAATTTTTATATGGTTTAACTCGTATCGGAACGGGTGTTCGGAATTTGTGAGTTTTTCGGGATTCGAGACATGGTTCCCACTGTCAATTTTTAAATAGATTTCGGATTTTAATCTAGAAAATTTATAATTTCATATGGAATTAGTTCCTACGATTCGTGTTGAGTATGTTGAATTGTTTATGATTAGATTTGAAGCTTTCAGACATGAATTCGCGAGGCAAAGGTGTATTGGAATCTTGCAATTGGTTGATTGGAATTTGTAAAGCGAGGTAAATATCGTGGTTAACCTTGACTTGAGGGAATAGAACCCTTGAATTATTTGTTATGTGAAATTCATGTGAACGACGTATAGGCAAGGTGATGAGTGTCTATATATTGTCGAATTAATTGTTTGCATAATTTTGAAAGTCATAAATTATTTTAAATCATGAATTTATTATTATATTAATTTTTTCTCTCATATTCCTTGCTCAACATTATGCCCTGAATCCATGATATAATTGCTACATGCTTATTTGATTTATGTGAGTTAATTGCTACTTGACATTTAGCATACTAATTATTAAATTGCATATTTCCTCCTTAATTTCTACAATTAATTTTTACTTGCCATCACTTATTTTTGAATAAATCATAATTATTGTATGCTTGTTGCCTTATAATTTCATATTAATTATTGCATTTATTGGAGTAATTTCTCTTATGAGAATTGGTAAATTATATTATTTGAGGAACGAGTTGCACGCCGCAATAGAAATGAAAGAGAATATATTGGAGGAGTGGGTTGCACGCCGCAACAGAATTGATTGAAAAGATATCTTGGGATCGGGTCTCATGCCGCAACGGAATTGAATATGAATATATTGTGGGATCGGATTGCCCGCCGCAACGGAAAGTGATTTAAATAATAATTGGTTATGACTGTCGAGTTGGCTTCAGCTGTTGAAATGAGTTACATATTTTATTTCTAGTATTGTTGTTACTATTACTATTGCATACAGGTTAATGTAAGTGACCTGCCTTAGCCTCGTCACTACTTTGTCGAGGTTAGGCTCGGCACTTACTGGGTGCATGGGGTCAGTTGTACTCATACTATACTTTGCACTTCTTGTGCAGATACTGGAGTTGGTCCCAGCGGCGTATAGTAGATTTGCTCGGATTCAGCTATTCGCAAGAGACTTGAGGTATAACTGCATGGCGTTCGCAGTTCTGAAGTCTCCTTCTACTTTAATTTTAGTTGTGTGCTTTCTTTCAGACATCTTTATTTTATTCAGACCATTATTTGTATTATTCTAGAAGCTCGTGCACTTGTGAGTCTAGTGAGACATCACTATTATTATGGATTATTCACTATATTTTATTCTTTACTTCCGCATTTATTTCTTTATTTTTAATTAATTTTAAATTTGTTTAAATATGGTTAATATTATTCTAATGTTGGCTTGTCTAGTAAATGAAATGTTAGGCGGCATCACGGTCCCGAAGGTGGAAATTTCGGGTTGTGACAAAGTGGTTCAAAAATAATGTCTAATTCTCTTGGCTTTCATTGGCACAAATAGCAAATGCGAGGGGAAATATGCTTCCATTAGCATCTACTAAAACGGTGATCAACAACTTAATATCATAATTTTCATAGACATGAGTGTCGTCTATGGATATTACCGACCGACAATGCACAAAACCATCAATGGCTGGTTTAAATACCCAGAACATATATCTTGTAACGACCCGATCGATCGTTTTGAGTATTATAACCCTGTTTCCTCATTTACTACTCAAATTGGGCTTTACAGTTGTTGTGTGACTTGTCGGGACAATTGGTTCAGGTCTGGTGAGGTTTTGGAATGAATTGGAACACTTAGTTCCAAGGTTTAAAGCTTAAGTTAAAATAGTGACCGGATATCGACTTATGTGTAAACGACCTCGGAATTTAATACTGAAGATTCCAATAGCTCTGTATGGTGATTTTGGACTTAGGAGCGTGTCCGATAATTATTTGGAGGTCCGTAGTGGAATTAGGTTTGAAATGACGAAAGTTGAATTTTTGGAAAGTTTGACCGGGAGTGACTTTTTGATATCGAGGTCGGAATCCGATTCTGGAAATTGGAATAGCTTCGTTATGTCATTTATGACTTGTGTGAGAAATTTGAAGTCATTCCGGATTGATTTAATGTATTTCGGCACACGATATAGAATTTGAAAGATCAAAGTTCATAAGGCTTGAATTGAGGTGCAATTCGTAGTTTTAGCATTGTTTGATGGGATTCGAGGCTTCGACTAATTTCTTATGATGTTTTAGGACTTGTTGGTATATTTAGTTGAGGTCCCGAGGGGCTCGGGTGAGTTTCGGGGTGATTTCGGACCATTTCTAGACCATTCTTAGTTGCTGGTTTTTTGCAATAGAGGTATGCGTCGCGAAAGCGGACAAATGGTCGCGATCGTGAAGAGCAATTTTGCTGTTTGGGCACTGTGAATCGCGATCGCGGAAGCCTTTTCGTGATCGCGTTGAAGAAAATCCTGCTGCACTGACCCAATTTTGGAAGCTTATATCTCGCAATCTATAAGGAATTTGGAGATGATCCAGAAATGAAAGTTGTAGCCCTTGATGTCTAGTTTTCAGAAAAGTTAGCCATTTGTCATTTGGAATTTTGTACAAAAGTTTATGGTGATATACTATAGGCTATCCGGGAAGAGTTTGGAAATCTCTGTTGCATAGGACTGACATTGGAAGCTTATATCTAGCAATCTATAAGGAATTGGGAGATAAGCAACAAATGCATGTTTTTGTCCTTGGTGTCTAGTTTTCAGAAAGTTAAACCATTTGTAATTTTGAGTTTTGTACAAAGAGTTATGACCATTATACTAGAGGCTGTCTGGAAGAGTTGGGAGTTTGTTCTTCGTGATCGCGAAGCATTTTCCGCGATCGCGAAGAGCAGTTTTGGGGCTGAAAAATTTTGTGCTTCGCGATCGCGAAGAGTAAATTCCTGGATAGAAGATATATTTTGATGTTTCGGCCATTTTAACACATTTGGAGCTATAGAGCTCGGATTGAAGCGATTGTTGAGGAGTTTTTCACCATGTGGATTGGGGTAAGTGATTCTAACTCTGCTTTGGTTAAATTACACGAATCTATTTTTTTTTTGTTATCAACAAATTAGTGTTTTGGGTTGAAAATAGTAGAAAATTTCATAGATTTTAATTGAGGATTTGAAGGCCGAGTTGTGGTTGGATTTGAGTAATTTTGGTATTGTTTGACTCGTGGTTGAATGGGAGTTCGGATTTTGTAAGTTTTATCGGATTCTGAGACATGGGCCCCACTGGTGATTTTTGGGGCATAATTTTGGATTTTTGGAAAATATTAGTAATTTGATATGGAATTAATTCCTATAATTTTGTGAGCTGAATCAAATTAATTGTGACTAGATTCGAGCCGTTTGGAAGTTGATACGTGCATAATGGAATTTCTGGAGCATTGCTTAGCTTGATCGACATTGGATTTGGCTTGTTCGAGGTAAGTAACTCTTCTAATCTTGGAGTTGAGGGTATGAACCCTGAATATATGTATTTCATGAATTGGTGGGAGGTGACGCACATGCTAGGTGACGAACGTGTGGGCGTGCACTATAGAAATTGTGACATAATTGTTTCTGTGGAATTTTTTAGTTAAATGATCTTGGCATTTTCCATGCGGTTTTATAAGTTAAAGAAATTGAGCTGAAAAGCATATTAAAGATCATGCTTAGGCTATGTGCCAGTATTATTAGGACCCGCAGAGGTCATATTGTTGTGAATTATTTATTTTAAATTGAAAATTCATCCTCAGTCATATTCATTTCATTGCATATCATATCTCAGTATCTATTTTTATTTATTGATACATCATATCATCATTTTGGGCTATTCTCATGACATTGTGATCCCATGAGAGAAAGACTGGAGAGATTGATGATTCAGGGAGGCCGAGGGCCTGATTGTCAAGATATTGTTTTTTGGGATCGGGCTGCACGTCGCAGCACGCCATGTTGGTTTTATATATATTATACTATTGCACGTGAGTTGGTCGTGCTGCATGTGAGTTGGCCGTGCGGATCCATATATTATACTATTGCACGTGAGTTGGCCGTGCAGCACGTGAGTTTGCCGTGCGGATCCAGATATTATTATAGCACGTGAGTTGTCCGTGCAGCACGTAAGTTGTCCGTGTGGATCCAGATATTATTATAGCACTTGAGTTGTCCGTGCAGCACATGAGTTGTCCGTGCAGCACATGAGTTGTCTGTGCTTATAGCGTTTGGACTGTAGGAGCCCCTCATCAGTCTGTACACATCCCCAGTGAGCGCAGTCGACTATAAATAGGGATTGGACAGCAAGCCGCGGCAGGTATTGTATAGCGCTGAGTGATTGAGTGTGCTGAGCATAGTGAGAGAGAATGCGAGACAGTGAGATTGAGTACTCTGAGAGTGTGAGTACATGAGTAAAATCTCTGAGATACATTATATTGACATGCACACATGACATATATGCATAGAGATGTGTTTTTCTCATGATGTACAGTATCACATTATTCATGATTTATCACATATATTGACAGATGGGCATAGTGATGCATTTGTTTTACACGGGTTATCTAGAAAGAAAATGAAACATATCATTTATTATTGAAAGGATTTTGGGAAAATTATTGCTTTCAAACTTATTCATATTTTTGGAAATTTCGCTAAACGATTGGGTTTTTTACTGATGTACTTGAAAAGAAGAACTATTATTTTTGAAATCATGATTTGGCTGAGCATTTTATCTCTAAGTTACTTCTGGTATTATTTTCTTTATGTTGTTATGGACTGTTGTGGACTAGTGGTTTTGGACCCGGCCTTTGTAGAAGCTCGTTACTACTTTCAACCTAAGGCTAGGTTTGCTACTTACTCAGTACATGGGGTCGATTGTACTGATACTACACTTCTGCACATTGCATGCAGATATTGGTTGTTGTTGTTGATGTGATCGATAGTTGCGGGATTTGAAGATGTACCAGCATTCCTGTTATAGCTGCCTCTTGATCATGGTAGCCTTAGATTTATAAAAGCTTTGTTTATGTATTATTCAAACAGACTATGTAATTATTTCATTTTCGCTTTGTATACTCTATTCTTAGAAGTTCATGATTTGTACTACCAATTCTTGAGAGATGTATAAGATTAAGATCTTTATTAACTTAAATTGCTTTAATAATTAGTATTGGAATTGGATAATTGAAATTTGGCTTACCTAGCGGGTTGGGTTAAGTGTCATCACGACTAGTTGAAATTTGGGTCGTGACATATCTGGATATGAATTCTGGTATTCCCGGACTTCGCTCAAGCTTCCATTCAACAATAGTCACAGGGTTAAAGTGTTGAAAAGCAACCATGTACCTGGGTAGATCGGTAAATGACTTATCCCAGTTACCATAAACAATCTCAAACGCACGTTTACGCCCGAGAAATGCATTTCTTTTGGTAATGGTACATCCATGTACCTGGTGGACAACTGTTATACACTTTTTAATCATGTACCTTATGGACGATTCAATGTGTGGAATCAAGACAAGAGAAATCAAGTCAACATTCAAGTTAAAATGATTCCCACTGAATGTGTCCATATCACAAGTGTGGGTGCCAATGTATTTTTCCACAATCCACATATTTGTTTTTAACTTTCTCGCACGCAACATCCATGTACAATCTTGTAACCATCTACGACAAATAACCTTGTATACTTCTGGAGATGACTCATTAACCTCTATCTCACGACACTCTTTTACGCTGTAAATTTGCACCGCCCTGCTTAGGCGTACTTTATCAGCAAAAAGTATATTCTTTGACAGCACCGTTGGTCTAGATTCATCCCACATTGCTGTCTGAATATCGTCAAGATCCATTGTGAGGGCATCCACATACGGCAAACTGGGAAACTAATCAAGATAGGGGATCGACCTTGAATGAAAGGGCATATGGGACTCGTACACTCAGGGTCTTGCGGGAGGATGGAGTCTGCATATATGGAGCATGCTCATTGGTGGCATCATGCTCACTCGGCAAATCAGGTTGCTCATTCTCATTGTTGCCCTCATCAGGGAAGGGTGTATCATCTCCAGACTCATCAGCATTATTTTCATAATCACTATCATCTTCCTGACTCTATGCATCTGCCAGATCCTGATTAAATATGTTATCTTCAGACAATTGAGTAAGGACAAGACCGTCAAGTTGCTTGTTTTCACTGCACAACCAATAAAATAATGAGTTTCTCAAATTCATCCCAACATTATATATAAAATTTATCTCTTAACTTACGATTCATAATCTGTTGATATCCCGTGATGCACATTATCGAGTTGCTGATGACTTCCGGATGGACCACCATGATCCAAAACACCAAAATTGTGCATATTCCAATTATCTGTTGGTTCATAACTTGTAAAATTCATATCTGACGAGTACCCCCTTTGGAATATATGAGTGTTAGTACAAATATGATGCATATAAAAAACCATACTGTCACGATCCAAAATTCCCACCTTCGGACCGTGATCGCGCATAACATTTCACTTGCTAGGCAAGACAATGTTAGAATAATATTAACCAATTTTTAAATAATTTTTAAATTATTAATAATCAAAGAAACGAATGCGGAAACAAAGTTTGAAATATAGTGAATAATCCATAAAAACAATGGTGTTTAAATACTATCCCAGAATTTGGTGTCACAAGTGCACGAGCTTCTAGAATAAATACAAATAAAGGTCTGAATAAAATAAAACTGTCATGAAATAAACACACAGCTAAAGTAAAATATACGGGAACTTCAGAACTGCGGACACCATGCAGTTATACCTCAAGTCTCCTCTGGTAGCTGAAATCCGAGCAAGTCTAAGGTACGCCACTGGGACCAACTCCAAAATCTGCACAAGAAGTGCAGAGTGTAGTATCAGTACAACCGACCCCATGTACTGGTAAGTGCTGAGCCTAACCTCGACGAAGAAGTGACAAGGCTAAGGCGGGTCACTTACATTACTTGTACGCAATATTAGTAACAACAACAATAATAGAAATAAATTAGGTAATTCATTTAAAATAATTGAAGCCAACTCAACAGTCATAACCAATTGTCATTTCCATCAATTCTGTTATATATATATTTCAATCAAGTATATATAGACTTTTTAATAAGTCTGTTGCGGCGTGCAACCCGATCCTCCAATATGGACTTTTTTATAAGTCTGTTACGGCGTGCAACCCGATCCTCCAATATTGACTTTTTAATAAGTCTGTTGCGGTGTGCAACCCGATCCTCCAATGTATCCATTTATCAATTCTTATAGAAGAAATTTCCCCAATAAATGCAATAATTAATATAAAATTATAAGACAACAAGCATACAATAATTATGATTTAATTATGAAACAAACAATGACAAATAGCAAATTATTATGGAAATCAGAGAGAAAATAAGCAGTTTAATATTTAATATGCTAAATTTCAAATAACAATTAAAACACATAATTCAAATAGCATGTAACAATTAATGCAGGAATTCAAGAATTAATATTTGGCAAAGAATAGGAGAGAAACAATTATTATAATAATTAATTTATGATTTAAAACAATTTATGATTTTTAAGTAAGAAGGCAAACAATTAATTTCACGACGTATAGACACTCGTAACCTCGCCTATACGTCGCTCACATGCATTTCACATAACAAATAATTTAAGGGTTCTATTCCCTCAAGTCAAGGTTAACAACGACACTTACCTCGCTTTGAAAATTTAAATCAATTACTCAACCACAACATTTCCTTTTAAATTTGTCTCTGAAAGCTTCAAATCTATTCACAAACAATTCGATATATTCAATACTAATCATAAGAATTAATTCCAAATGAATTTACAAAGTTTTCAGATAAAAATCCAAAATTTATTTAAATATTCGACAGTGGGACCCACGTCTCAAATCTCAAAAAAACTCACCAATTTTGAACACTCGTTTTGATATGAGTTCAACCATACAAAAATTGTCCAATTCCGATATCAAATGGACCTTCAAATCTAAATTTCTCGTTTTTTGAAGACTTTAGAAAAATCTGATTTTCTTCCATCTAAATCCGAAATAAATGATGAATATAGACATGGATTTGTGAAATATAATAACTTTTGGTAAAGAACACTTACCTAATTCAAAGTCGTGAAAATCTCCCTTGAAATCGCCCAAATCCGAGACTTGAAACTCAAAAATGAGTAAAAATGGCTAAGACCCAATTTTATGTATTCTGCCCAGCATTTTTGCATCTGCGGGCTATATTTTCGCACCTGCAGTCACGCATTTGCGAAAAAAATCTTGCATTTGCGAAGTGGGGCTGCCAAGCGAGGTTCTGCATCTGCGGACATTTCTATCGCACCTGCGACGTCGCAGAAGCGACCAAACGACCGCAAAACCGGTCTTTTCCGCAGAATCGGTCGTACATTTGCGCCTCATTTCTCCGCAGAAGCGACGCAACTGGCCAGTACCCCAGGTCGCAGAAGCGACCAGCTTCTCGCAGATGCGGTTGCTCACCTGCGATCACTATTGCGCAGGTGCGATTACACCAGGTTCTGCCAAGAACCTGCTGTTTTCAACATGCTCTAAACAATCTGAATTTCGTCCGAAACTCATCCGAGCCCCTCGAGACCTTATCCAAATATACCAACAAGTTCTAAAATATCACATGAACTTACTAGGAGTCTCATATCATGTCAAATAACATTGAAATTATAATTCACCCCTCGATTCGAACTTTGAGTTTTAAACTTTTAAATTTCCAAATCTCGTGCTAAAACATATTAAATGAATCCGGAATGACCTCAAATTTGGAACAAGTCATAAATGACATAACGGAGCTATTTTAATTTCCAGAATCGGATTCCGGCTCCGATATCAAAAAGTCAACCTCGTGGTCAAACTTGAAATCTTTAGCCTTTAAATTGCCAGTCCGTTAAATGATCATAACTTGAGCTAGGGACCTCCAAATTAGATTCCGGGCATACGCCCAAGTCCCAAATCACGATACGGAACTTGCGGAACTATCAAAACACTGATCCGAGTCTGTTTGCTAAAAATATTACCCAAAGTCAACTCACTTGAGTTTTAAGGCTCTATTTAACATTTTAATCCATTTTTTCACATAAAAACTTTCAGAAAAATTTTACGGACTGCGCGCGCAAGTCGAGGAATGATAAATGGTGCTTTTTGAGGTGTTAGAACACATAATTACTTATTAAATTTAAGGATGATATTTTGGGTCATCACATTCTCTACCTCTAAAATAAGCGTTCGTCCTCGAACGGAGTTAGTGAAAAAAGAATATTGTGCTGGTGGATAAGTGTGGATATTTACTCCGCATGTCCGAATCGTACTCCCAAGTAGATGCCTCTACCGGCTAACCTCTCCATTGCACCCGAATTGAAGGATAACTCTTTGACCTCAACTGTCGGACCTGTCGGGCTAGATTAGCCACCGGCTCCTCCTCGTAAGTCAAATCTTTATCCAATTAGACTGAGCTGAAATCTAACACATGGGATGGATCACATGATATTTCCAGAGCAAATACATATGGAACACCGGATGAACCGCTGATAAACTAGGTGGTAATGCAATCCTGTTGCCTACTTCACCCACCCTTTCGAGAATTTCAAAGGGTCTGATATACCTAGGGCTCAACTTGCCCTTCTTTTCGAACATCATTACACCTTTCATAGGTGAAACTCGGAGTAATATTCTTTCTCCAACCATGAATGCAATATCGCGAACTTTACGGTCGGCATAACTCTTTTGCCTAGACTGAGCTGTGCGAAGTCGATCCTGAATAATCATGACCTTATCCAAGGCATCCTGTACCAAATCGGTACCCAACAACCGAGTCTCTCCCGGTTCAAACCAACCAACTGGCGATCGGCATCGCCTTCCGTATAATGCCTCATATGGATCCATCTGAATGCTCGACTGGTAGCTATTATTATGAGCAAACTCCGCAAGTGACAAGAACTGATCCCAAGAACCTCCAAAGTCTATAACACAAGCGCGAAGCATATATTCCAATATCTGAATGGTGCGCTCTGACTGTCCGTCTGTCTGTGGATGAAATGTTGTACTCAACTCCACCCGCGTGCCTAACTCACGTTGTACAGCCCTCTAGAAATGTTAGGTAAACTGCGTACCTCGATATGAAATAATAGACACGGGCATACTGTGTAGGTAGACAATTTCACGAATGTAAATTTTAGCTAACCTCTCTGAAGAATAAGTAACTGCCACTGGAATGAAATGTGCTGACTTGGTCAACCAGTCCATAAAGACCCAAACTGCGTCAAATTTTCTCTGAGTCTGTGGGAGCCTAACAACAAAATCCATAGTGATACGCTCCCACTTCAACTCAGGAATTTTTAACTTCTGAAGCACACCACCAGGTCTCTGATGCTCGTACTTAACTTGCTGACAATTCAGACACCGAGCTACATATGCAACTATATCCTTCTTCATTCTCCTCCACCAATAATGTTGCCGTAAATCTTGATACATTTTAGCGGTACCTGGATGCATAGAATACCTGGAACTGTGTGCCTCTTCAAGAATTAATTCGGGAACCCCATCCACATTAGGCACACAAATACGACCCTGCATTCACAAAATCCCATCTTCCCCCACAACAACCTGTTTGGCATCACTGTGCCGCACCGTGTCCTTAAGGATAAGTAAATGAGGATCATCATACTGCCTCTCTCTAATACGGTCATATAAAGAAGACCGAGAGACTGTGCAAGCTAGAACCCGACTGGGTTCTGAAACATCTAACCTCACGAACAGATTAGCCAAAGTCTAAACATCTGTAGCTAATGGCCTCTCACCAACCGGAATATACACAAGACCGCCCATACTTACAACCTTTCTACTCAAAGCATTGGCCACCACATTGGCCTTTCCGGGGTGATACAAAATGGTGATATCATAGTCTTTCAACAACTCCAACCATCTTCTCTGCCTCAAATTAAGATCTCTTTGTTTGAACAAATACTGAAGGCTACGATGATCAGTAAATATATCACACGAGACACCGTAGAGGTAATGCCTCCAAATCTTTAGCGCATGAACAATAGCTGCTAATTCTAAGTCATGAACAGGATAATTCTTCTCGTGAACTTTCAACTGTCGCGACGCATATGTAATTACATTGCCATCTTGTATTAATACTGCACCAAGCCCAATGTGAGATGTGTCACATTATACCGTATACAATCCTGAACCTGTGGGTAATACCAACACTGGCGCCGTAGTCAAAGTGGTCTTGAGCTTCTAAAAGCTCAACTCATACTCTTCTGACCATCTGAATAGGACACCTTTCTGAGTCAATATGGTCAATGGGCTTGCTATAGATGAAAAACCTTCCACGAACCGACGATAATAACCTGCTAAACCTAGGAAACTCCGGATCTCTGTAACTGAAGTAGGTCTAGGCCAATTCTAAACAGCCTCAATCTTCTTACGATCCACCTTTATGCCTTCTGCCGATACAACATGCCCCAAAAAGGAAACTGAGTCTAACCAAAACTCACATTTTGAAAACTTGGCATATAACTGATTATGCTTCATGGTGTGAAGCACACTTCGAAGATGCTGCTCATGTTCCTATCGACTGATGGAGTAAATCAAGATATCATCAATGAATACAACCACAAAAGAATCCAAATAAGGCTTGAACACCCAATTCATCAAATCCATAAATGTTGTTGGGGCATTTGACAACACAAATGACATCACTAGGAATTTGTAATGCCCATACCGATTTTGAAAAGCTATTTTAGGGACATCATATGCCCTAATCTTAAACTGATGGTAACCAGACCTCAAATCAATTTTCGAAAATACCTTGGCACCCTGAAGATGATCAAATAAGTCATCAATTCTTAGCAGCGGATATTTGTTTTTGATAGTGGCTTTGTTCAACTGCCGATAATCTATACAAATCTGCATAGAGCCATCTTTCTTCTTTACAAATAATACTGGTGCACCCCAGGGTGAGACACTGGGTCTAATGAATCCCTGATCAAGCAAGTCTTGTAACTGCTCTTTCAATTCTTTCAACTCTGGAAGGGCCATACGGTATGGTGAAATAGAAATGGGCTGAGTGCCCACAGCCAAATCAATACAGAAGTCAATATCTCTGTCGGGTAGCATCCCCGGCAAATCTATAGGAAATACTTTTGAAAATTCACGAATAACTGGTACTGAGTCCATAGAAAGGACATCCGCACTGGGATCGCGAATATAAGCCAAACAGGCTAGACACCCTTTCTCTACCATACGCCGAGCTTTCATAGAAGACGTAACCCTGCTGGCAGAATGACCAGGAGTTCCTTTCCACTCTAACTGAGGTAACCCTAGCTATGCTAGGGTCACTGTCTTGGCATGAAAATCCAATATAGCATGATAAGGTGACAGTCAATCTATACCCAAGATGAAATCAAAATCTACCATATCAAGAAGTAGAAGATCCACACTAGTCTCAAGATTACCAATAGTAACCACACACGAGCGATAGACATGATCTACTATAACAGAGTCTCCCACCGGTGTAGATTAACACACAAAAGCACTCAGAGAATCACAAGACACGACCAAATATGAAGCAAAATAGGAGGACACATAGGAATAAGTAGATCCTGGATCAAATAGAACTGAAGCATCTTTATGGCAAACTGGAATAATACCTGTGATCACAGCATCAGATGACTCGGTCTCAGGCCTAGCTGGAAAAGCATAAAATTGGGGCTGGGCCCTACCACTCTGAACTGCGTCCCTGGGACGGCCTCTAACTGACTGGCCTCCACCTTTAACGGTCTGACCTCTACCTCTAGCTGCTTGACCCCTACCTCTAGCTAGATGAGCAGGCGGTGAAGCAACCGGTGCCGTTATGAAGGCACGAGAATCCGGCCGAGTTCTGTTACTCGCCAATCTAGGGCAATACCTCATGATGTGACCAATGTTCCCACACTCATAACACCCATCCTGATGTCGTGGCTCCTGAAGCTGAAGCTGAAGGTGACACAGATGGGCCAGATAACCACTGTAGTAACTCTGGAGTGGTGGTGCACTGATATGAGCTGAATGTGCACTAAATGTTGGCTGCCCAAAGTAATGCATAATAGGACCGTCACTCCCTGAAGCACCGGGAGAAACATGAAGTGCTGAATGAAATGGTCTGGGAGGATGACCCCTACCAAAATTACCTCTGCCTCCAGAAGAGGCACCACAGAACTGACGAGACCTCTTATCAAACTCTGCCCTCTCTCCTATGCAAGAACCTTCTCGATCCTCCTTGCGACATTAGTAGCCGCCTGAAAAGAAATCTCACTTCCGGTCTCCTTGGCCATCTGGAGTCTGATAGGGTGAGCGATTCCCTCAATAAACCTTCTCACTCTCTCTCCCTCCGTAGGTAGTATAAGGAGAGCATGACGGGCCAAATCCACAAAACGGGACTCATACTGAGTAACAGTCATACTGCCCTACTGTAGACGCTCAAATTGCTTGCGGAATTCCTCTCTCAGTGTGATAGGGAGGAACTTTTCCAGAAATAGCTGAGAGAACTACTCCCATGTAAGTGCAGGTGATCTGACTGGTCGGGTCAATGTATAATCTCTCCACCACCTCTTGGTTGAGCCTGTCATCTGAAATACAGCAAAATCAACCCCATTGGTCTCAACTATACCCATGTTCCGCAACACCTCATGGCAGCGTTCAAGATAAATCTGTGGGTCCTCAGAAGGTGTACCACTGAAGTGAACTGGAAAGAGCTTAGTGAACTTATCTAATATCAATAAGGTCTCAAAAGACATGGCGGGCCTATTACCGGTCTGTGCCGCAACAACTGACTGAACTACACCAACTGGCGGGGCTGTGTGGAGCCTTATTCTGGGGAGCCATCTGCTCCAAAACGGGAGTAGTGGGAGTTTGTTCTCCTCCTCCAGTCTGTGAAATAGCTGGTGCCATTGGAAATGTACCATTCTGGGCCACGCCATCCATAAGACTCACCAAATGGACTAGAGCGTCCTGAAGCACTGGACTAGCTATGAATCCTTCCGGGACCTGAACTTGTCCAACTGGTACATCCTGAACTGGAACTTCCTCCTGAAGGTCCACCTGAGGTTCTACAACAGGAGCTGCTGCTCGAGCTCTAGACTGAGCTCTACCTCTACCTCCGCCACCGCCTCCGCCTCTAGCACGACCTCGACCTCGACCTCTTCCCCTGGCCATAGTTTCCACCGGGGGATCTGGTCCCTGTCTATCGGTAGAGGTATAACGTGTTCTCACCATCTACGAGAATAAGAGTAGAACGGTTCAATCATCGATGATAGAATAAAATCACAGGACTGAATAAGAAAGAAGTGATATTGTTCCTAAACTTCATAGCCTCTGAGAGATAAGTACAGACGTCTCCGTACCGATCCTTCAGACTCTACTAAGCTTGCTTGTGACTCGTGAGACTTATGTAACCTAGTGCTTTGATACCAACTGTCACGAACAGAAATTCCCACCTTCGGGCCGTGATGACGCCTAACATTTCACTAGCTAAGCAAGCCAACGTTAGAATAATATTAACTAATTTTTAAACAATTTCTAAATTATTAATAATCAAAGAAACGAATGCAAAAGCAAAGTTTGAAATATAGTGAATAATCCATAAAAAACAACGGTGTCTAAATACCATCCCAGAATTTGGTGTCACAAGTGCACGAGCTTCTAGAATAAATACAAATAAAGGTCTGAATAAAATAAAACTGTCAGGAAATAAACACACAGCTAAAGTAAAATAGACGGGGACTTCAGAACTGCGGAGGCCATGCAGTTATACCTCAAGTCTTCTCTGGTAGCTGAAATCCGAGCAAGTCTAAGGTACGCCGCTGGGACCAACTCCAAAATCTGCACACGAAGTGCAGAGTGTAGTATTAGTACAACCGACCCCATGTACTGGTAAGTGTTGAGCCTAACCTCGATGAAGTAGTGACGAGGCTAAGGCGGGTCACTTACATTACCTGTACGCAATATTAGTAACAACAACAATAATAGAAATAAATCAGGTAACTCATTTATAATAATTGAAGCCAACTCAGCAGTCATAACCCGATCCTCAAATATATTCATTATAATTAATTTTGTTGTGGCGTGCCACCCGCTCCTCCAACATATTCATTTACCAATTCTTATAGAAGAATTTCATCAAAAAATGCAACAATTAATATAAAATTATAAGACAACAAGCATACAATAATTATGATTGAATTACGAAACAAACAAAGGCAAATAGCAAATTATTATAGAAATCAGAGAGAAAATAACAGTTTAATATTTAATATGCTAAATGTCAAATAACAATTAAAATACATAATTCAAATAACATGTAACAATTAATGCAGGAATTCAAGAATTAATATTTGGCAAAGAATAGGAGAGAAATAATTATTATAATAATTAATTTATGATTTAAAATAATTTATGGTTTTTCAAGTAAGCAGGCAAACAATTAATTTCACGACGTATAAATACTCGTTAACTCGCCTATACGACGTTCACATGCATTTCACATAACAAATAATTTAAGGGCTCTATTCCCTCAAGTCAAGGTTAACCACGACATTACCTCGCTTTGGAAATTCCAATCCATTACTCAACTACAGCGTTTCCTTTTACATTTATCTCCGAAATCTTTAAATCTATTCACAAACAATTCGATATATTCAATTCTAATCATAGGAATTAATTTCATATGAATTTACAAATTTTTCGGATAAAAATTCGAAATTCATTTAAATATTTGAAAGTGGGACCCACGTCTCAAATCCCGAAAAAACTCACAAAATCCAAACACCCGTTCCGATACGAGTTCAACCATACAAAAATTGTCCAATTCCGATATTAAATGGACCTTTAAATCTAAATTTCTCGTTTTTGGAAGACTTTAGAAAAATATGATTTTCTTCCATCTAAATCCGAAATAAATGATGAATATGGGCATGGATTTGTAAAATATAATCACTTTTAGTTAAAGAACACTTACCCAATTCAAAGTCGTAAAAATTCCCCTTGAAATCGCCCAAATCCGAGACTTGAAACTTAAAAATGAATAAAAATGGCTAAGACCCGATTTTAGGTATTCTGCACAGTATTTTCGCATCTGTGGGCTATATTTTCGCACCTACGGCCACGCATTTGCGAGAAAAATCTCGAATTTGTGAAGTCGGGCTGCCAGGCGAGGTTCCGCATCTGCGGACATTTCTATCGCACCTGCGACGTCGCAAAAGCGACCAAACGACCGCAAAAGCGGTCTCTTCCGCAGAAGCGCTTCAGCCTTCGCAGAAGCGGTCGCACATTTGCGCCCCATTTCTCCACAGAAGCGACGCAACTGGCCAGTACCCCAGGTCGCAGAAGCGACCAGATTCTCGCAGATGCGGTTGCACACCTGCGATCACCATTGAGCAGGTGCGATTACACCAGGTTCTGCCAAGAACCTACTGTTTTCAACATGCTCTAAACAATCCGAATTTCATCCGAAACTCACCCGAGCCCCTCGGGACCTTATCCAAATATACCAACAAGTTCTAAAATATCACATAAACTTACTCACGGTTTCATATCACGTCAAACAACACTTAAATTACAATTCACCCCTCGATTCAAACTTTGAGTTTTAAACTTTTTAATTTGCAAATCTCGTGCCAAAACATATTAAATGATTCAGGAATGACCTCAAATTTGGCACTCAAATCATAAATGACATAACGGAGCTATTCTAATTTCCATAATCGGATTCCGGCTCCGATATAAAAAAGTCAACCACATGGTCAAACATGGAATCTTTAGCCTTTAAATTGCTAGTCTATTAAATGATCATAACTTGAGTTAGGGACCTCCAAATTAGATTCCGAGCATACGTCCAAATCCCAAATCATAATACGGAGCAACCGGAAATGCCAAAATACTAATCTAGGTCTGTTTGCTAAAAATATTGACCAAAGTAAACTCACTTGAGTTTTAAGGCTCTATTTCACATTTTAATCCATTATTTCACATAAAAACTTTCTAGAAAATTTTACGGACTGCGCACGCAAGACGAGGAATGATAAATGGTGTTTTTCGAGGTCTTAGAACATATAATTACTTATTAAATTTAAAGATGACATTTTGAGTCATCACACATACTAAGACAAAGGAAAATTGAAATTTACCACTCGACGTATAGATTATGTAAACTTGGGGAGAAATTATGTCCTCACTCCTCATACACCCGTGAAGATAAGTTTAAATATGGACAAACTCTTTCAAACGGGACCTGTTTGGATAAAACTACTCCAAAAACACCACCCAATAATTGAGGGTTTTCCCTATTTTGTGAAACTTCAATATTGCAAACCTCTTCAGACTTGACATACTTTTCAAGTATTTTTATCACAAGAAGTTCCCGGTGTTCATCCGGAGTTCTCAAAAAATTGTTCAAAATTTCATCACCTTCGATATTAAACTCATCATAGCAAGCAACCCCTTGCGGAGTAAGAGAATATAGATATCTCCTGGTTACTTTAATTGTAATCGAATGTTTGCTCACACTCATTTTTTTTTACATATCAACGATAACAATCTATCGTACTCCATTGATTAGTTACTAATCCTAGAATTATAAAGAAGTTAAACAACAGATAAAAAAAGGTTTATTGTGTGTTTGGAATGAAGGAAACTATTTTTCAGAAAATGTTTTCTACTTTTTTCATGTTTGGTTGTCTTAAATATTTATAAAAAATATTTTTCTAATGAACTCATTTCCCCCAATTTGAGGAAAAACAACTTTCCTAAAGTTTTGCACAAATAATCACTCCATATTTGGAAGGGAGTCAGAATTTTATTTTGTACGTGGTCTTCATAATCGAACAACAATTCATATATTTCATTTCAAAAACTTTAATACATAGACATACATGAAAATTTTCACTTCTATACATTTCAATCTCTTATTGATTAAGTCACTTAAATTTATTTATTTTAGCTGTGGTCGACACAATTCCTGTATTTCAAGACCACGGCTTATATAAATAAAACAAATCCCACAGCCTCTATACATCGGATTTCCATTATATAATGAATTAACGTCAAGTATCTCATTTTAAAATAAATCCCACAACCTCCCTCTTTCTCTCTCGATATATATATATATATATATATATATATACACACTGTTTTATCATATTATATAGAGGCCATTAGAGTATAGTTACGTTATAGTTAGTGCATGTATAAATTAAAGACTATATAAGACCTATCTTTTTGTTTCTGAGTGGGAGGTGGGGGAGAAGAATTAAGTAGTCCTATACATATGAGATTTGGAATACGCAAAATATGGTATCCCATGTCAACTATGCTACAGTTGGATTTAGCATACATGCATACGCGTAAACCCCTTAGCTTCTTAATTGGTGATTAATTTGTTTTTTAGTTAATGAGAATGGAAAATTTAATTATATATCTAGCGAACCAATAAGAATGGTGATTTAAAGTATGAGTTTTAGTGTACTCGCGTTGCGCGTGTTTTCCATCTCAATGAGTAACTTTTTGTAAGAAAATTATATATTTTTTAAAATTGTGTTTGAATTATAAAATAAGTGTAAGCTTCTAAAATTGATGAATATTGATCATATATAACTAACTCAAAAAAACAATATTCATCTTAAATGTTATTCCTATTTAATAATTTTATCAGTTTAATTTCATAAGTTACTGTGCTTCGTTTTTAGTTTCAGTAAAAACACATAGCCCTTAAAGATTTGAGAATTTTCCAGAAAATATTTTTAAAAAGCTATTCCAAGTTCATTCGAGAATACACAAACAAGGTTAATTAGCTATACTTTTATTACAATTATGTAAGTATTTATCAAATAAAATAAATTTAGAAATTGAATATTATACTGTAATGACCCGGCCGGTCGTTTTGAGAGTAATAGCCCGCATCCCCTATTTACTGCTTCTCCCATATCTATTTCTACTATTGTGACTTGCAGGGAGGTTTCATTTTGGTTTTTGGAGTGTTTTGGGACACTTAGTCCCAGATGGAGGTTTAAGCCTTAGGATTTGGACCGTAGTCGGAACAGTGTGAAGACGACTCCGGAATGAAATTTTGTCTGTTCTGTTAGCTCTGTTAGGTAATTTTGGACTTAGGGGCGTATCCGGATTGTGTTTTGGAGTTCCATAGCTTATTTAGGCTTGAAATGGCAAAAGTTAAATTTTTGGAGATTTTGACCGGTAGTGGACTTTTTGATATCGGGGTTAGATTCCTATTCCGGAAGTTGGAGTAGATCCTTAATGTTGAATATTACTTGTGTACAAAATTTGGTGTCAATCGGACGTGGTATGGTTGGTTTCGGCATCTGTTGTCGAATTTAGAAGTTTCAAGTTCTTTAAGTTTGAATCGAAGGATGATTTTAGATTTTAGAGCTGTTTGATGTGGTTTGAGGGCCCGACTAAGTTCATATGGTATTTTAGGATTGGTTGGTATCTTTGGTTGAGGTCTCGGGGGCCTTGGGGTGAGTTTCGAGTGGTTAACGGAATTGGAATGGAAGTTGAGAAATTTCTGAAGTTTGGTCTTTTGCTGGTATGATCACACCTGCGAGGGTATTAGTCGCAGGTGCGAGGCCGCATGTGCGGAAGGTTGAGCGCAGGTGAGGAAAGGATGAAGATCAGTAGAGGTCGCAGGTGCGATGGTTTCTCCGCACCTGCGATAGCGCAAATGCGGACCAGTGGTCGTAGAAGTGAAGGCAGCCAAGGTTAGTCGTTTTCGCAGGTGCGCCCATATTTTCGCACCAGCGGGCGCGCAGGTGCGGAAATACCTGGGCAGTGTTTAAAACTGAAGGGCTTCGTCATTTTTGTCACTTTTGACTTTGCAAACTCGGTTTAGGGCGAAGTTTGAGAGCATTTTCGAGACATTTCTTGAGGTAAGTCCCTTATGCTTATTTTTTTTTATCAATAATCTTGCTTCCCCATTTGCTTTTCCACCTAGTTAGTGTATATTTAAGGTGAAATTTGGGAGTTTGAGGTTAGGGATTTGGAAAGTTTGATTTATGGATTTGAAGGACCATTTGGTGTCGGATTTTTGTAAATTTAATATGGTTAGACTCGTGAGTGAATGGGCTTTCAGATTTTGTGAGTTTTACCCGATTCCGAGACGTGAGTCTAGGTCGACCTTTTAGGATGAATTTCAAAATTTTTGTTAAAGTATTAATTTCATTAATTAGATGAGTCTATTATAGTTGTATTTATAATATGTAATTGCTTTTGGCTAGATTTGGGCTATTCGGAGCCGGATATTCGTGGAAAAGGCATTGTGAACGATTGATTGAGCTTGGTTCGAGGTAAGTGGCTTGCCTAACTTTATGTGAGGGAAATACCCTTAAGATTTGGAACTATTGTGATATCTGAGCGTCGTGTACGTGAGGTGACGAGTACGTACACGGGCTAGCTGTGGGAAGAAAACCCGATTTTCAACCTGTCTTCCTTTTATTTTGAGTTATACCATTCTAATGAGTATTAATCTATTTTCATTCTTAATTGAGTTATTCCAATATGTGTAGCTATCATGTTTAATCTAATACATCATGTCTACGTGTCTTAACTGCTTATGTGTACTCATGCTTGTCTTCTGCACATGTTTTGTGAGCAGATCCAGGTAATTCTTATCAGCCCTGCTACTAGCTGAGAGTGCTTACTGCTGTATGGAGACTTCAAGGTATATTTGTTGCATCCGCAAACCTCAGAGTCCCCCTCTATTCCCTACTATGTCATTTACCTTCCATACTTCGGTTATTAGACTCTAGTGTATAGAGATACCAGTTTTTTTTCTGTAGCTTGTGACTTACGATGTTCCGGGTTTTGGGATTACTATGTATTTTGAAAAGTTAGTTGTTTAATTCATGTTTTCATTTCATTATTTCGCAAATATTAGGCTTACCTAGTCATAGAGACTAGGTGTCGTCACGACGTCATACGGAGGAAAAATTGGGTCGTGACAAGTTGGTATCAGAGCTCTAGGTTCATAGGTGTCATGAGTCAGAAGCCGATTTATTAGAGTCTCGCAAATCCGTACGAAGACATCTATACTTATCTTCGGGAGGCTAAGGAACTGTTAGGAAAAATTCACAACTTTGATTTCATGTCGTGCGAAAATTGTTGACTTAAAAAATTCTAAACTTATGTATTCTATTCTCTCAAAGATGGTTAGGACACGTACAAGCGGATCAGATGACCAGGCACTCGCGCCCCCTGCTAGATCCGCGAGAGGCCAGGGTAGAGGCCGAGGAGGTCCGTAGCTTATTTAGGCTTGAAATGGCGAAAGTCGAATTTTTGGAGATTTTTACCGGTAGTGGACTTTTTGGTATCGGGGTCAGATTCTGAATCCGGAAGTTGGAGTAGGTCCATAATGTTGAATATGACTTGTGTACAAATTTTGGTATCAATCGGACGTGATTTTCTTGGTTTTGGCATCTGTTGTCGAATTTAGAAGTTTCAAGTTCTTTAAGTTTGAATCGAAGGATGATTTGTGATTTTAGAGTTGTTTGATATGGTTTGAGGGCTCGACTAAGTTCATATGGTGTTTTTGGATTGGTTGGTATGTTTGGTTGAGATCCTGAGAGTCTCGGGTGAGTTTTGAGTGGTTAAGTGACTTGGAATGGAAGTTAAGAAATTTCTGAAGTTTGGTCTTTTGCTAGTATGATCGCACCTGCGAGGTTATTAGCCACAGGTGCAAGGCCGCATGTGCGTGCGGAGTTTGAGCAGCTGCGCCAGGGTGCTATGAATGTGTCAGAGTATGCAGTTCGCTTAAGTGATTTGGCCCGACATGCACCGACCTTGGTTGCCACAGTTCGAGAGAGGGTTCAATGGTTTATTAAGGGAATCCACCCCAGCATCCGCATTAGTATGGCCAGGGAGTTGGAGCTGGATATTTCTTATCATCAGGTTGTGAGTATTGCTAGGAGATTGGAGGGCATACTTGCCTAGGACAAAGAGGAGAGAGAGGCCAAGAGGTCTTGAGAGACTGGTTATTATTCTGGTGCTCGTGCCCCAACAGCTCGCCATGGTAGGAGTTATGTGAGTCGCCCAGTCCATTCAGCTCTTCCAGCCGCCAGTGGTATTCTGGTCCCTTCTAGGCCCCAGAAGCCTTATTATGCACCGCCAGTATCTAGTGTGCCTCCTGCATGAGGTGTTCCTAGAGGCTAGTCCAGCAGATCTGGCTAGAGCCAGTCACAACAGCCACGCCCTCCATATGGTGAGGGATTGTCCCAGATTTAGGAGGGGTGCACCTCTACAGACTTCTCAATCACAGCGTGCCCCACCGGGTCCTCAAGCCATGATTACAGCACCGGCTGCCACCTCACCTGCTCAGCCAGCTCGAGGTGGAGGTCGGGGAGGTAGAGGTCGCCCTAGAGGGGGAGGCCAGGCTAGAGATGTCTCGGTATTATTTGACCTAGGCTTTACATATTCTTATGTGTCCTCTTATTTTGCCCCGTATTTGGGCGTATCACGGGATTCTTTGAGTTCCCCTATTTATGTGTCTATTCATGTGGTAGATTCTCTTGTTGTAGACCGCGTGTATCAGTCGTGTTTGATTGCTCTTAGTTATTTTGAGACCAGAGCTGATTTATTATTAGTCAGCATAGTGGACTTTGATATTATTTTGGGCATGGACTGGTTGTCGCCCCATTATATTATTCTTGATTGTCACACCAAAACTGTGATGCTGGCTATGCCAGGATTACCGCGGTTAGAGTGGAGAGGTACCTTAGAGTATACTCCTAGCGGAGTTATTTCATTTATTAAAACTCAACGAATGGTTGAGAAGGGATGTGATGCGTATCTAGCTTAAGTGAGAGATGTCAGTATTGATACCCCTATAGTTGAGTCAGTTCCAGTATTGAGGGACTTTCCAGATGTGTTTCCAGCTGATCTTCTGGGTATGCCGCCCGACAGACATATTGATTTTGGCATTGATTTGTTGTCGGGCACTCGGCCCATCTCTATTCCTCCATATCGTATGGCTCCTCCTGAATTGAATGAGTTGGAGGAGTAGTTACAGGAAATGCTTGATAAGGGATTTATTCGGCCTAGTATGTCACCTTGGGGTGCTCCTATCTTATTTGTGAAGAAGAATGATGGTTCTATGCGGATGTGTATTGATTACCGCCAGTTGAACAAAGTCACAGTGAATAACAGGTATACATTGCCTCATATTGATGACTTATTTGATCAGTTACAAGGTGACAGAGTGTTTTCCAAGATTGATTTACGTTTTGACTATCATCAGTTGAAGATTCGGGAGCCAGATACCCCGAAGACTGCCTTCCAGACTCGGTATGGTCACTATGAGTTCCTGTGATGTCTTTTGGGCTGGCAAATGCCCCCAACAACTTTTATGCACTTGATGCACAGTGTGTTCCGGCCTTATCTTGGCTCATTCATCATTGTGTATATTGACAACATTCTGGTATACTCATGGAGTCGGGAGGATCATGAGTAGCACCTGAGGACTGCGCTTTAGACCTTAAGAGAAAAAAAGTTATATGCAAAATTTTCAAAGTGTGAGTTTTGGCTAGAATCAGTGGAATTCTTGGGTCATATAGTATCGAGTGAGGGGATTCAGGTGGATCCGAAGAAGATTGAAGCAGTGCAGAGGTGGCCCAGATTGTCCTCAGCTACGGAGATCCGGAGTTTTCTTGGTTTGGCGGGGTATTACCGTCGATTTGTAGAGGGTTTCTCATCTATTGCAGCACCTATGACCAGGCTGACCCAGAAGGGTGCTCCATTCAGGTGGACAGAGGAATGTGAGGAGAGCTTTCAGAAGCTCAAGGCAGCTTTGACTACAGCCCTAGTATTGGTATTACCTACAGGTTCGGGGTCTTATACTGTATACTGTGATACCTCGCGGATTGGTCTCGGCGCGGTGTTAATGCTAGATAGTAGGGTGATTGACTACGCGTCCAGATAGCTAAAGGTGCATGAAAATAACTATCCTGTCCACGACCTTGAGTTAGCCGCTATTGTTCATGCCTTGAAGATTTGGCGCATTATTTGTACGGTGTTCCTTGTGAGATTTATACCGATAATCGGAGTTTGCAGCATCTGTTCAAACAGAAGGATATTAATTCGTGCCAAATGAGGTGGTTGGAGCTGCTTAGGGATTGTGATATCACCATTTTGTACCACCCTGGGAAGGCCAATGTGGTGGCCGATGGTTTGAGTCACCGGGCAGAGAGTTTGGGGATCTTAGCATAATTACCAGCAGCAGAGAGGCCCATGGTGTTGGATGTTCAGGCCTTGGCCATCCAGTTTGTGAGATTAGATATTTCTAAGCCGAGTTGAGTATTGGCTTGTATGGTCTCTCGGTCTTTCCTATATGATCGTATCAGGGAGCGTCAGTATGATGACCCATATCTGCCTGTCCTTAAGGGCACGGTCCAGCACGATGATGCTAAGGAGGTTACTATTGGATATGTTAGTGCATTGAGGATGCAGGGCAGGCTATGTGTGCCAAATGTAGATAGTTTGCGTGAGTTGATTCTCCATGAGGCTCACGGTTCGAAGTACTCTATTCATTCGGGTGCCGCAAAGATGTATCGGGACTTGAAACAACATTTATGGTGGAGGAGGATGAAGAAGGGGATAGTAGAGTATGTGGCCCGATGTCTGAATTGCCAGCAGGTGAAGTATGAGAATCAACGGCAAGGTGGGTTGCTTTAGAAGATGGAGATCCCGGAATGGAAATGGAAGCGGATCACTATGGATTTTGTTGTTGGAATCCCACGGACTTGGCGGAGGTTTGATGCAGTTTGGGTGATTGTGGATAGGTTGACCAAGTCAGCTCATTTCATTCCTGTGATGACTACCTATTCTTCCGAGCATCTAGCTAGAATCTACATCTCCGAGATCGTCAGGCTTCATGGTATACCAGTATCTATCATCTCTAACTGGGGTACGCAATTTACATCACGGTTTTGGAGAGTTGTACAGCATGAGTTGGGTACTCGGGTTGAGTTGAGCATAACATTTCACCCTCAAACGAACGGACAGTCCGAGCACACTATTCAAATACTGGAGGATATACTTTGCGCTTGTGTGATAGATTTTGGGGGTTGCTTGGGACCAGTTCTTGCCACTTTCAGCGTTTGCTTACAACAACAGTTATCAGTCAGCATTCAGATGGAACCATATGAGGCTCTGTATGGTAGGTGGTGTCGATCCCTAGTGGGTTGGTTCGAGCCGGGCGAGGCCAGTTTATTGGGTACGGACTTGGCTCAAGATGCCTTGGAAAAGGTTAATGTGATTCAGGATAGACTTCGCACAGCCCAGTCTAGACAGAAGAGTTACGTGAACCGAAAGGTTCGCTATGTTGCATTCATGGTTGGAGAGCGGGTCTTGCTCCGGGTTTCACCTATGAAGGGCGTTATGAGATTCGAAAAGAAGGGAAAGTTGTTCCCAAGGTTCATTGGTCCTTTTGAGGTGTTGCGGCGTGTTGGGGGGGTTGCTTATGAGCTTGCCTTACTATCCAGCTTAGCAGGAGTTCATCCGGTATTTCATGTTTCGATTCTCTGGAAGTATCACGGTGATCCGACTCATGTATTGAATTTCAGCTCAGTCCAATTGGACATGGATCTATCTTATGTTGAAGAACGGGTGGCTATTTTTGACAGCCAGGTCAGAAAGCTAAGGTCAAAGAACATTGCTTCCGTGAAGGTTCAGTGGAGGGGACAGTCGGTCGAGGAGGCGACTTGGGAGACCGAGCAGGATATGTGCAGCCGTTATCCTCATCTTTTCACCACTTCAGGTATCTATTTATGCTCGTTCGAGGACGAAAGATTGTTTTAAGAGGGGAAGGATGTAACGACCCAGCCGTTCGTTTTGAGAGTAATAGCACCCATCCCCTATTTACTGCTTCTCCCATATCTACTTTTGCTATTGTGACTTGCCGGGAGGTATCGTTTTGGTTTTTGGAGTGTTTTGGGACACTTAGTCACTAAATGGAGGTTTAAGCCTTAGGATTTGGGGTCAATCGAACGTGGTTTGGTTAGTTTCGGCATCTTTTGTCGAATTTAGAAGTTTCAAGTTCTTTAAGTTTGAATCGGAGGATGATTTGTGATATTAGCATTGTTTGATGTGATTTGAGGGCTCGACTAAGTTCGTATGGTGTTTTAGGATTGGTTGGTGTGTTTTGTTAAGGTCCCGGGGTCCTCGGGTGTGTTTCGGGTGGTTAACGGATTTGGAATGGAAGTTGAGAAATTTCTGAAGTTTGGTCTTTTGCTGGTATGATCGCACCTGCGAGGGTATTAGCCGCAGGTGTGAGGCCGCATGTGCGGAATGTTGAGCGCAGGTTATTGAATTTTTTGAACAAACTACTGTGAAAAGTTATTGAATTTTTTGAGTTTGTATACATTTAGACATTGTTTTTTATGTATAAGTCATTTTAAAGTCCAAAATATTTGGACTTCCAACACAGCTCAAATAAAAAAAATCAATAAATAATTTTTTAAAATTAATTTAAGGTTCTAAATATCAGTAAACTATTTAAATTTTATTTTTATTTTATTTAAAATTTATTTTTAAAAAATAAAAGTCAATGAATATTAGTATAAAGGTTTCATGCTTTAATAATATCGATTTAGGCTTTGGGGGGGGGGGGGGGATAGTGTGATTAAATACTCTATCAAAAAATTTGGGTGCTTATAAACTGAATATGTATTAATTATTTCATATGACTTAAATAAGAATTTTTACATTACATATTTAATTGTTTCACATTGAAATAATTTTAATTTAGACGTTATTGTATTCAGCAATTTTAATTTAATATGTGATATTGTGTCCCCATATTTCAAGTCAATTAGAAATGAATTTAAGGCACGGGTAAAACCTTTGTCATTTTGATTTTATAAGTATGGCACAAATGATTTATTTTCAATTAGTATAATTTATATAAGGTAAATCATTAATCGATTTTTAAATTCTTAAATATTAAAATTTCCTAATCTAGTTTAATAAGGAAATTAATATATAAAATTTTAATTAATTTTAAAATTCTAAATATTAGGAACGTAACCTACATTACAATCTTGTCCATTGTGAAAGTTGTTTCTGAAGGGTAAAAAAGACAAACGATATTTTTCTTATTTACATTTAATATATATATATATATATATATATATATATATATATATATATATATATATATATATTCGTAAATTACTCAAGAAAACCTTCAAATCCAAATTTTCACATACAACTAAAAACTAATCTATAATGCAACTAAAAACTACTCGATCAATTTTCATTACTTTGTTGTTTGACCTTGGTTTGGATGGGTGTTATCCACACGGGCGACGGGAGTTCTGTCACGACCTAAAATCCGACTAGTCGTGATGGCACCTAACCCGACCCGCTAGGTAAGGCAATTAACTACTAACCAATTCAAATAACAATTAATAAAGCAATTAAGTAAAGAAATATCTGAATCTAATATATTCCTCCAAGAGTTGGTAGTATAAATCATGAGCTTCTAAGAATAGAGTTTACAAAGCGGAAAATGAAATAAATACATAGTCTGTTTGAATAGTACATAAACAGAGGTTTACAGATCTAAAGCTACCACGAACAAGAGGTAGTTACAGTCGGGACGCAGGTACATCTTCCATCTAGCTCCCATCGAATACAACAACATCAGCAACCAACATCTGCACGCAAGGTGCAGAAGTGTAGTATGAGTACAACCGACCCCATGTACTCAATAAGTAACAAACCTAACCTTAGGTTGAAAGTAGTGACGAGCTAATAGAAAGGTCGGGTCCAACACCAATATTCCTCAACAGTTCATAACAACATAGTACATGTAACAAAAGAGTATCTCAAAAATAAAAAGCTCAGTCCGTTCACAGTTTCAGAAAAAAATAGGCACTTATTTTCAAATATCTTAGTGAAAATCCAAATCTTTTACGGAAAAATTCAAAATACGAGTGAGTTTGAAAACTGTGATTTTTCCCATAACTCTTTTCAACAAATAGTAAGATGTTTCATTTTCAGGTAGCATGAGGAAAGTACTTCTCTATGCCTACATGTCAAGATATAGGTAAAATCATAAATGTCCTCAAAATCGGGTAGCAGAAGGGAATGCACCTCTATGCATGTATCTCAAGTACGCATGTCGAATGCAACGAATCTCGATGATGAGATCATGTACTCACACTCTCAGAGTACTCTATGTCACTGTCTCGCATCCCCTCTCACTATGCTCAATGCTCAGCATACTCAATCACTCAGCGCTATACAATACCCGCTGCGGCGTGCAGCCCGATCCACATATATATATAGTCGACTGCGCTCATAGGGGGTGTGCAGACCACGAAGGGGATCCTTCAGCCCAAGCGCTATATTGCTGCAGTGTGCAGTCCGATCCAATATTTGTTGCGGCATGCAACCCGATCCAATATTGTTACGGCGTGCAACCCGATCCAATTTGCCCAATGGCCACAACCAAATACCAAAGCTACAACCAAGTCAATTAATTTCACAACAAATAGCCAAAAGCTCCACACAATGCGTACACCACCCAAAAACAATCAATAGAGATAGAAATTACTCAACATAAAACAAAGTCTTCAAAAAAATCAAATTTTCAATAATAATATAAACACCTCTTCTTTAGCTCATTTAATTAATTGTTTGCAGAGGAGAAAATCCAAAATGAAATTAAATTCCAATAATTATCAAACCAGTAAATTCATAAAATTTCATAAATAATCAAATAACAATCACATCAAATTGTCATATAACAACAGAGTCAACAACAAGGATTTAGGCACGACAAGTAGATAAATAAATATATGCCAACAATTATCCAATTTACTACACAATATGCTCAAGACTTTAACTCAATAAAATTTGCACATATAAACCAAGTATGTACTCGTCACCTCACGTACATGGTTTTCAATTACACAAATTACACTTAAGACTCAATGCCTAAGGGGAAATACCCCCACTCGAGATTAAGCAAGACACTTACCTCTTTGAAGTTATGCCGAAATTTCAAAATTTCCTTCTTGCTTGAATTGACCTCCGGGCCTTTCAAATCTATCAAAATTAATTATATAAACTTCATTAAAATTCATCGGAAACAATTCTGAATAATAATACGTCGACTTAAAATTTTATTCCAAAAGTCAACAAAAGTCAACATAGGGCCTGCCTCTCGGAACCCGACATAATTTTCATGAAATCCGAATACCCATTCCGATATGAGTTCAACCATATCAACTTTATCAAATTCCGATACCATTTCTTCCCTCAAATCGTGATTTTTCATTTTGAAATTATTCTTCAAAAACCACCATTTTGCTCAACTCAAAACACAATTTAAATGATAAACATAAAGATAGAATCATGGAAATAAATAGATTCTAGGTGAAGAATAGTTACCCAATCGATTTGCTTGAAAATATCACAAGGAATCGCTCAAAACCGTGCTCTACAAGTCAAAATGTGACAAGAATGGCCTAACCCTTGATTTGGAAAACTTATAATCTGCCTATGTCTAAAAGCATCGCGAACGCGGAGAAAGGCTCACGTTCGCGAAGAAGGAAGGTAAGGCTGCCCAGAAAAACCCTTCGCGAATGCGAAGTACAAGGGACGGAACCTACACGAACGTGAGACGTTGAACGCGAACACGAAAAAGAAATATGAGGCTGCCATGAAGAGCTTCGCGAATGCGAGTGGCTAACCGCGAACGCAATGGAGGAAAAAGACAAACCTTTGCGAATGCGAACGCGAAGAAGAAATATGGGGTGGTCAGCAGTAACACTTATCTTCGCATTCGTGAAGAAGAACACGAGAAGATAGAACAACAATTCAAAATAGGAGGAAAATGACCCGTAGCCCATCCGAAACTCACCCGAGGCCCCCAGGACCCCGTCCAAACATACCAACAAGTTCCATAACCGAACACGAACTCGCTCGAGGTCTTAAATTATATCAAACAACATCGAAACTGCGAACCGCACCATGAATCAAACTCATGAACTTCCAAAACTTCCAACTTCGAAAACTCGTGCCGAAACCTATCAAACCAACCCGAAATGACGTCAAATTTTGTAGGCAAAACCCAAATAATATAATGGAGTTGTTCCAACTCTCGGAATCGCATTCCGACCCTGATATCAAAAAGTCCACTTCCGGTCCAAAACTCCAAAAATTCGACTTTCGCCATTTCAAGTCTAAATCAGCTACAGGCCTCAAATTCACAGTCCGGATATGCTCCTAAGCCCAAAATCACCCAACGGAGCTAACGGAACTGACAGAACTCCATTCCAGAGTCGTCTTCACACAGTTCAGACTATAGTCAAAATCCTAAGATTTAAGCTTCCGTTTTAGGGACTAAGTGTCTCAAATCACTCTGAATCATCCGATAACTGAATTAAACCACGCACGCAAGTCAATACACATAATAAGAAGTTTCTCAGGGCCTTATGCCACCAGACGAGATTTAAATTCTTAAAACGACAAGTCAGGTCATTACATTCTCCACCTCTTAAACAAACGTTCATCCTCGAACGTGCTAATAATTATTCTAAGGTTACTGAATTGATGATTTTTACTTTTTACACATGTACTCACTGTTGGTCCCAAGCTACTGCATTGGAGGTAAGTCCGTAAACACCATCTCATTTGAGATTATTTCTTTTATCCATATTTGTGAACCTTAAGACCAATTTCTTACACTCCAAACATTTTCAGAAAGTCCGATTTTTCATCAATGCACGGTATTAGTCTCAACTGGATGTAGCAACTCGTGCCTACGCACACATTAATTTTCTTGATAGTGTTGAACTACTTCAAAACTTTTTTGGGGTGTTTCATTCTTCCCCGCTTAGGATCATTCGCCCTCAAACACATAACATAATTTGTCTCTTCCTTTGCAAATCTCAATCCTCCAAATTTTAGTAACTCCCAAATTGTTTAGAAATTTTGGCAGAGTCTCCTCTGTAAACGGGCCTATCCACCTACCAGAGTAACACCAAAACAACTCCTAATATGTTATGTATAACCCAATAAAATACCTCAAGGTATATATGAATAACACCATTCTCAGCATTACAAGCACTGCATTATCATTATGATATCAGGATATGAAGTACATCATATGCATGCTCATCACCACATCTCAGGTCTTAAAAACTGTTCATAATTAATTCCAGCATCATCAATTAATCTCATATTAACCACCACCTCATTTCAAATTTTCACAACACTGACAACAGAATGTGAGTAATGAAGACCTCATGATTACCTACTCAGATTAATGAGTCACATTTAATGCCACCTGGGCACTCATCTCATAGGCTAAAACACAATGTTTTCAGCACGAAAATGGATGAATATGCACAGAAAAATAAACAAGAATTATCAAATAGGCCTAACATACATGACTCCCTATTAATATTATTGTACAAATTAAATTTCACACACGAAAAATTTTAAACTCATAAATATTTTACCACAAGGACCTCGTCCTTATATAACTTCCACCGTGACTTGTAGCCCAGTTTAAATATTTCACATAATGTATAAAATGCAAGGATCTCGTCCTCAACTCTGAATCACAAGTATTTTGCACATTGTGCCAACTGAAATTTTGATTTTCCTTTCTTTCTTCTTTTCTATATATTTCATAAACAGTTTTCACAACACATAATGAACCCTCATACCGGCAGAGCGTATAATTCATAAAAATTGGAATCAATTATTCCGAAACTCATTAAACCCACTGTAATAAATAATAAAAATAACTTTTGGACTTATAGCCCTCAATGGTGTACAAAAATAAATGACAGATAGGGGCTCACACCCCCAAATCTCCCAACAGGGATAAACATATAAATGGGTTACAATTTTACGAAGCTCACCCATAAGTGGAGCATAATAGGAGGACTCACCTCAATATTCGAAACCAAATCAAATTAAGGAAAAATATCCTTTTATAATAAAAATCAGGATCGTACCTGTAACGACACTATCTGCTGTATTGGCCTCAGCCAAATCATCGTGATTAAATCAACGGGTCGGGCCTCCACCTCTTAGGTGCCCACTACCCGACTGTCCTCCACCTCTAGCTGACTGTGCACATGGAGTATCAACTGGAATAAAGCTTGTAGCTTGAGTGTTCTGATGAAATCCACCCCTCCCAAGTCTGGGACAATCTCTCATGATATGCCTAGTATCACCACACTCATAACAACCCCTCTGAGGTCGCGGCTGCTTGTACTGAGTCTGTGCCAGATAACTAGAATAATCACTGTAAGAATCTTGTGTCGGTGGTGCACTGTAAACTGGAGCACCCCGAGTAATCTGATGTGTGGACTGAGGTGCCCGACTGCTCGATCCTCCGCTATAATGGGTTCTAGCTGAAGAGTAAAATCCACTGAACCCTCCAGATCTTCGAGACCTTTTGGCCTCCTTAGACTCCCTTTCCTCCCCTAAAATACCCTCAATCTTCCTTGAAATCTTCACTACTTGTTAAATGGAGCATAAGTTTGCAACTCTTGAGCCATACATATTTTAATATCATATTCGAGCCCCTCAATGAATCTGCGGGATCCCTCTCTGATTGTAGGAACCAAGATAGGTGCATGATGGGCTGATTCACTGAACCTGATAGCATATTCTGACACTGTCATAGTGCCCTGACACAACCGTTCAAACTCTGTGCGCCACGCATCTCTAAGAGTCTGGGGAACAAACTCCTTCAAGATCATTTTCGAAAATTGTGCCCAAGTTGGTGGTGTGGCATCGGCTGGTCTACCTTCTTCATAGATTTGCCACTACCAATACGCTGCGCCTGACAGTTGAAATGTCATAAAGGCAAATCCGTTCACTTCTACAATACCCATGGTGCGGAGAATACGGTGACAATTTTCCAGAAATTCTTGGGCATCCTCCGTAACTGTGCTATTGAAAGTAGGTGGACTATACCTCTTAAACCTTTCAAGTCTCTTTTGTTCTTCTTTTGATGCCTCGGGTCTGACCTCAAGTCGAACCGGAATAATAGGTTGTTCCGGTACTACACCCGGAACATGACCAACGTAAACCTGCTGCTCTAGAGTTGTGATAGGAGTCTGAGCTACTCCCCCAATCTGCGGAATGTTTGGTGCAACAGAGATCAATCCCGCCTGAGTTAATGTACCAAACATACTCAGGAATTGTTCTAATGTCTCCTAAGTCCGGGGGTAACAACAGGTACTTCTGTTACCTGTCCCCCAACTGGAGCTACTAGTAGCTTCTCAACTGTTGTTCTAAAAGGTGCTCTAGTCGCAGCACATGCCCTTCCTCGACCTCTACCTCGACCCCAACCTCTTGCAGCCCCAGCAGTATGTGCGGATGCCTGCTCAGCTAACCCAACAGTACATGTCCTCACCATCTTGAGAGAATGGAGATACAGAGGTTCAAATTCCAAATTCAACAAATTCCGCACGACAGGGATGAAAGAAATGAAAATTTCCTAACAGTTCTGTAGCCTCTCAAAGACAAGTACAGACGTCTCTGTACCGATCAACAAAATCACTAGTCCACAACAGTCCATAACAACATAAAGCAAATAATACCAGAAGTAATCTCAGAGATTGTCACGACCCAAAATCCCACCACAGGCGTCGTGATGGCACCTAGTCTCTAAGACTAGGTAAGCCGATTTCAATTACATTTTGAAGCCATTTTTTTAAAATTAAATAAGTAATCAAAACTAACAGCAGAACAAATATGAACATACAACCTAGTACTGAGTCACGAACTCTAACTGGATACATAGAATGATCACGAGGACCGAATATACAATACTGTTTGATTAAAAGTTAATAGTACAATGAAATGTAAAGACTCCAAGGGACTGCGACGAACGAGCAGCTCTACCTTGAATACTTACGATCCCGCTTTAACTCCGCTCAAGTCCGTTATCTTCAATACCCGGCTCTGCACAAAAATGTGCAGAAATATAGTATGAGTACACCACGGTCGGTACCCAGTAAGTATCAAGACTAACCTCAATAAAGTAGAGACGAGGTACAGTTAAGACACTCACTAGTCTTATAATCTGTACAATATAATATACAAAATAATATGAAACAAATAATAATAAGGGCAGGATAAAGCAACTAGTTATATGCACAACAGACAACAAGAATACCATTAATATCACTCAACAATTAATGAACCCAATTACACCCAATTAAATCAAGTCCTTCAAATAAATGTCTTTCATATATAATTCTTCTAGATAACTCTCTTTTAAATATAATTTTCTTAAATAATTATTTTTCAAATATAATATCAATAAATATTTTCAAATATAATTTTCTCAAATAAATATCTTTCAAATACAATTCTTTCATGTAATACTTTCTAAGTAAAAATTCTTCTAAATAAATATTTTGAATATAATTCTATCAATTAAAAAGTCACCATGGGACACCTCATTTCATAATCATAAAAATACAGGTCTCAACCCATTTTCATATTTTTCGTAAACGCGGGTCTCAACCCATTTTCATATTTCCACGACACCTAGTGCCCATAATTAAATCATCATATTTTTCCGGCACCTCGTGCCCTCATTTCATCTCACAACTGCCCGGACAATTCACATGCCAAATATCATTACCATTTAATCACATCACCTCGTGCCCACATTTCATATCACAACTGCATGGACAATTCACGTGCCAAATATCATCATTATTTACTCACGGCATCTCGTACCCACATTTTAATTTATATTCTGCCTGGCAATAGCCACATGTTCTCAATTTCAACATAAAAGGATGGTTACCAATTTACTATCAATAAGACCAATTGCACAAGGCATAAAAATTAACACAAGAAAAATCACAACATCACATAAAAATCATCAACACCATAACCCCACATCATCACATATCGTTCCTGACAATAGCCACCCTTATCGCTCGTATTGCCACCCTTATCACTCCTATAACCACCCTTATCGCTCCGCCTAGACAATATCAATAGCCACCCTTATCGCTCCTATTTCCACCCTTATCGCTCCGCCCAAACAATATTCCAACAAACACAACACTGAAATGCCACCCTTATAATCACGTAATATCAATGGTGAAATGCCACCCTTATCTCCACAAAAAGAACAACTCATACAACACAACATTTTACACGGAAAATTATCACAGCAACATAACAAAAATCAATTCATATCACAATTTGCCCAATAGCCACAACCAAATTCCAAAGCTACAACCAAGTCAATTAATTATACAAAAAATAGCCAAAAGCTCCACACAATGCGTACTGTCCCAAAAAAAATCAATAGAGATAGAAATTACTCAACATAAAGCAAAGTCTTCATAAAAATCAAATTTTCAATAATTATATAAACAACTCTTCTTAAGTTCATTTAATTAGTTATTTATAGAGGGGAAAATCCAAAATAAAATTAAATTCCAATAATTATCAAACCAGAAAATTCACGTAATTTCATAAATAATCAAATAACAATCACATCAAATTGTCATTTAACAACAGAGTCAACAACAAGGATTTAGGCACGATAAGTACATGATTAAATATATGCCAACAATTATCCAATTTACTACACAATATGCTCAAGACTTTAACTCAATAAAATTTGCACATATAAACCAAGTACATACTCGTCACCTTGTGTACATGGTTTTCAATTACACAAATTGCACATAAGACTCAATGCCTAAGGGGAAATTCCTCCACTCGAGGTTAAGCAAGACACTTACCTCTTTGAAGTTATACCGATATTCCAAAATTACCTTCTTGCTTGAATTGACCTCCGGGCCGTTCAAATCTATCCAAATTAATTGTATAACTTCATTAAAATTCATCAAAAATAATTTCGGATAATAATACGTCGCATTAAAATTTTATTCCAAAAAGTCAACAAATGTCAATGTGGGGCTCGCCTCTCGGAACCCGACATAATTTTCATGAAATCCGAACACCCATTCCGATACGAGTTCAACCATATCAACTTTATCAAATTCCGATACCATTTCGTCCTTCAAATCGTGATTTTTCATTTTGAAAATATTCTTCAAAAACCACCCTTTTCCTCAACTCAAAATACAATTTAAATGATAAACATAAATATAGAATCATTGGAATAAATAAATTCTAGGTGAAAAATAGTTACCCAATCGATTTGCTTGAAAATATCACAAGGAATCGCTCAAAACCGAGCTCTACAAGTCAAAATGTGACAAGAAGGGCCTAACCCTCGATTTGGAAAACTTATAATCTGCCTAGGTCTAAAAGCATCGCGAACGAGGAGAAAGGCTCGCGTTCATGAAGAAGGAAGGTAAGGTTGTCCAGAAAAACCCTTCGCGAACGTAAGGGAATGAGTGCGAATGCGAAGAACAAGGGACGGATCCTACGTGAACGCGAGACGTTGAACGCGAACACGAAGAAGAAATATGAGGCTGCCATGAAGAGCTTCGCGAACGCGAGTGGCTAATCGTGAATGCGATGGAGCAAAAAGGCAAAATGTCGTGGAGGCGAACACGAAGAGGAAATATGAGGTGGTCAGCAGTAACATTTCGCGAACGCGAGATACGCTTCGCGTTCGCGAAGAAGAACACCAGAAGACATAACAACAGTTCAAAATAGGAAGGAAATGACCCGAGCCCATCCGAAACTCACACGAGGCCCCCGGGACCCGTCCAAACATTCCAACAAGTTCAATAACCTAACAAAGACTCGCTCGAGGTCTCAAATCAAATCAAACAACGTCGATACTACGAACCGCACCATGAATCGAACTCATGAACTTCCAAAACTTTCAACTTCGAAAACTCGTGCCGAAACCTATCAAACCAACCCGTAATGACGTGAAATTTTGCAGGCAAGTCTCAAATAATATAACGGAGTTGTTCTAACTCTCGGAATCGCATTCCGATCCCGATATCAAAAAGTCCACTTCCGGTCCTTAACTCCAAAAATTTGACTTTCGCCATTTCAAGCCTAAATCAGCCACAGACCTCAAATTCACAGTCTAGACATGCTCCTAAGACCAAAATCACCCAACGGAGCTAACGGAACTCCTTTCCGGAGTCATCTTCACACAGTTTCGACTACGGTCAAAATTCTAAGACTTAAGCTTCCGTTTTAGGGACTAAGTGTCCCAAATCACTCCGAATCATCCGGTAACTGAATTCAACCACGCATGCACGCAAGTCAATACACATAATAAGAAGCTGCTCAGGGACTTATGCCGCCAGACGGGGCTTAAATTTTTTGAAACGAAAAGTCGGGTCGTTACACATTCATATTAAACATCTCAAGTAAAATTTTCGATACCATATCAAGTAAAAGACTTGTCTCATATGCAATTTCAAAGTATCGATAATACATTTATTTTCAAAATCATATATAACCATGCAGGTTATGAAAACACAAATTGTGGTAATATAAGATTACTTATAAGATAATGGTTGAGCTAAAAACTTATAAGAACGGATAATAATAATCGAGTTCGGATGCCTATGTGATTACTTAGGTATAAATAGAATAAGCTTACGGTTTAGAGGTCCCGTTAAAATAAGTAAAATATGAGTAAAGAAATTTTTATTTTTGGTAAACTATCTAACACAAATTGTGTTGTAAATAACATGGAATATACATGCAATGCACTTATGCAAGTGCTCAAATAAAGTTGAACGATTTTTTTACCTTTCAATCAACGCTACTTCTATGACTTTTTTGTAGAATGAAGCAAGTAAGAGAACAAACTGAAGGAAAAACAACTACAATAGATCAAACATCCGAATATGATTAATATTTATTATTTTGAAACTTAATTTTGTGTTAACTTTTATGTTATAATGCAAACACATCTTTTATCATTCAATCAACGCTACTTCTATGACTTTTCTGTAGAATGAAGCAAGTAAGAGAACAAACTGAAGGAAGAACAACTACAGTAGATCAAACTCCCGAATATGATCAATATTTATTATTTTGAAACATAATTTTGTGTTAACTTTTATATGTTATAATGAAAACACATCTTTTGAATATTATTTATGTTATTTTTAAAAATCTATTTTCATTAACACGAGGGGCACGCGCGTTTGCTAAGACTAGTTTCATAATATGTATCATTGGCTCAATAGAGAAAGACTAGTTTGCATTTCATAATATGCAAACACATCTTTTACCTTTCAATCAACGCTACTTCTTTGATTATTGTGTAGAATGAAGCAAGTAAGAGAACAAAGTGAAGGAAGAATAACTACAGTAGATCAAATTCCCGAATATGATTAATATTTATCATTTTGGAACTTAATTTTATGTTAACTTTTATGTAATAATGCAAACGCATCTTTTGAATATTATATTTTTTTTTAAAAAAATCTATTTTCATTAACACGAGGGACATGTGTGTGCGCTAAGAGTAGTTTCATAATATGTATCATTGGCTCAATAGAGAAAGACTAGTTTGCATTTCATAATATGAAAACACATCCTTTACCTTTCAATCATCGCTTCTTCTATGACGTTTTTTAGAATGAAGCAAGTAAGAGAAGAAACTGAAGGAAGAACAACTATAGTAGATCAAACTCCCGAATATGATTAATATTTATCATTTTGGAACGTAATTTTGTGTTAACTTTTATGTTATATTGCAAAGTACTTCTCTATGTTATAATGGAACACGTATTTCGGGGTTTTCAGGTAGCATGAGAAAAGTACTTCTCTATGCCTACATGGCAAGATACATGTAAAATCATAAATGTCCCCAAAATCAGGTAGCAAAATGGAATGCACCTCTATGCATGTATCTCAAGTACGCATGTCGAATGCAACGAATCTCGATGATGAGCTCATGTACTCACACTCTTAGAGTACTCTATGTCACTATCTCGCATCCCCTCTCACTATGCTCAATGCTCAGCACACTCAATCACTCAGCGCTATACAATACCCGTTGTAGCATATAATCCGATCCATATAGATATATATAGTCGACTGTGCTCACAGGGGGTGTGCAGACCACGGAGGGGCTCCTTCAGCCTAAGCGCTATATTGTTGCAGCGTCCAGGCCGATCCAATATTGTTGCGGCGTGCAACTCGATCGAATAATATATACATACATATATATATATATATATATATATATATATATATTCGCCTACGTGTTGAGGTCCTGTGTGGCTTGTGGTGTCATATGAGCAGGATGGCTCTCGAGATGCAGGTCATTTATCGCGCTCTGATGGTAAGCAACCTCCACTTCCAACTAAGAGGTTATGAGTTCGAGTCACCCCAAGAGCAAGGTGGGGAGTTCTTGGAAGGGAAGGATGCCGAGAGTCTATTGGAAATAGCCTCTCTACCTCATGGTAGGGGTAAGGTCTGCGTACACACTACCCTCCCCATACCCCACTAGTGGGATTATACTGGGTTGTTGTTGTTGTTGTTGTTGTTTCTTATATATCTGTTTTAAAAGTATTGTTCTTAACAGCTGTTCCATTTGTGTAATAGACATCCAGATCTATTAATCAGGGGGAAGTGTGGTATTCAACTAGGTAGCATGAAGAAAGTACTTCTCTGTATCTACATGCGAAGATACAGGGAAAATCATAAATGTCCCCAAAATCGGGTAGCAGAAGGGAATGCACCTCTATGCATGTATCTCAAGTACGCATGTCGAATGCAACGAATCTCGATGATGAGCTCATGTACTCACACTCTCAGAGTACTCTATGTCACTGTCTCGCATCCCCTCTCACTATGCTCAATGCTCAGCACACTCAATCACTCAGCGTTATACAATATCTGTTGCGGCATGCAGCCCGATCCATATTTATATATATATATATATATATATATAGAAAATCGAATGCGCTCACAGGGGGTGTGCAGACCACTGAGAGGCTCCTTCAACCCAAACTCTATATTGTTGCGGCGTGCAGCTCGATCCAACACAATATATATATATATATATATATATATATATATATATATATATATATGACCTGAAAGCTTGTTGCGGCGTGCAACCCGATCCATATAAAATATAATCAATATATATGCTATGTCATGCATCCCGATCCCAAAATGCCACTCTCACTCAGGCCCTCGGCCTCACTCAGTCATCAATCTCTCCAGTCTCACTCATGGGCTCACAATGCCATGAAACTAGCCTGACAACAATGATATGATGTTGTCACGCCCCAAAAATGAGGAGCGCGACCGGCGCTCAACCGAGTGAACCCGGCTGAGCAAGCCTATTAGATTTTCTTCTACCCAACTCATTCATGAATAAAGAGAATATATGTTTTCATTAATTGCAAAATAAAGTTATCATGCCTGAAATTACCAATTTCTTGCCATAAGTTTCATCATTTTTAAAGTCTCAAATGAACAAGTAATACAACCACAACATAGCATAGTTTAACTTTCCCAGCACCAAATACACAACCCACACTATGTCTACGGAGCCTCTATAGATAAAGAAGAGTACAATGATACTACCGGTAATAAGGCCCCGGCTATACCTCAAACAAGATACACAAAGTACAAAAGATACATGATCCTGGGATGAAATGGGGCACACCGAGTCTGCTGAGAAGATGATGATGTACCACAAACTGCGATCAACAATGTCTGGTATGTAACCACCTGTATCCATTTAAAGATGCAGCACCCCCGGCAAAAGGGACGTTAGTACCGTCGATAGTACTAGTATGTAAAGCTAAAACACCATCTCAATAGAATGGACAATAATACAAGGGGAAACAATCATGAGTTCAATATGAGCTTCAAAACAATACTAAAACATCAAGTAAGGATCACATAAGTTCTCAATCAAATTTCCATCTTATTAGGTTGGGTAATCTTTAGTGCCATATGCCACAATCCACAATACCATCGTGTTCTTACACGGAGTACAATCTCGACCCGATCGACTAGGTAATCTCATTTGAGACATCAACCTTATCCATTTCAATTATCATTTCCATCACAGTGCTACAACCAACAATACCATCCACAATACCACCGTGTTATTACATGGAGTCTGATCTCGGCCCGATCGGCTAGGCCATCTCACTTGAGACATCAACCATTTTCTGTCAATTATTTCACATCGTACTTCTTTCATATACTTTCAATTCATTGGCACTAGTGATTTCAATTACAACATTATTCTTGGCACTTGGTCGTATTTCATAATTTCAGTCCCCTTTTTCACATTCAAATATCATTATCATAATCATTATCAACAACAATAAGGCTTCTTATTCAAGACAGTAAGTTCACATAATACAACAATTTGGGAATCTTAGGCACATAGAAGCTTTTCATACAATTTGGCATAACAACCTTTATTTTGATCTTGATATGAAGTCAGAACATTTCTAACACATATTCCACATTTTGAACATATCCTCAAATGGAAAGATGACATGATAAAAACATTTACAATAAATATTGAACATATATCCCTCAACACAACCACATTGGTAATAGCTAATTCAATAATGATCAAGGTTTTACTTCAATTACATGAACACCGTGGAATTCGATTCTAAGAAGAAGGGGGTTTAGCCATACAGACCTCAAATTCTTCCCTTAATGTTACTACAACGATGCACTACACTAATCAACTTCAATCTACAATAACAACATCCAATGAGACCAATATTAGTAACAAATCTCATAGATTCATTGTATTCATAAATTTCATCGCCAAGATTACCATTCATCTTCTCTCTTATTTTCTCAAAAGTACTATTCATGCCATGAACTAGAGTTTTATAATCCAATCTTTCAACCATTAAAACTTGTAACAAATGCTTCAAATACTTCTAACTACTCATAATAAACGAGTTTGAAGCATTGGAATTACCTCTAGTAGATTAATCATGAAAAATCACAACTTTGATGATTTTTGTGTTCTTGAGGATTTAATGATGAAATCTTGTATTTGGATGCAAGAATAAAGTTAGAACTGATGTATATTGAGTAATAATCAACTCAAAATATCATTAATCTAACTTAATCCCATTGAATGATGAAGACTGGAGTCTCCCAAACCTCTCAAGTCTATTATGTTCATCCTCACCTATAACAAGACCCACTTGGGCCTGAGCAGCTACAACCGGTTGGGCTGGTGACACCCCCAATGTCAAAAGTCTCTGCATCACCTACTCTGGTGTACGTGCGACAGTAGTTTCAGTACCCCCTACCCCCACCCCTACCCCCGTCCAAAGAAGTGGCTGGCATAGTCTGAATAGAAACCGCCTGAGCAAGGATAGTGCACATAGTCAAAATCTAAGTCAAAGGCTCCTGAAGGCCTAGAATCACAATGGCCACAACTGGTGCGTGAGCTGACCCACTGGCGCAACCACACCGGGAACCTGATTTTGAGCTGGAGAAACTAGTGGATCAGCAGGTGCTCCTCTGGTTGTTGTATGAGCTGTACCTCTGCCCCTACCGCGGCCTCGGCCTCTCGCGGCCCGAGCTGGTGGTACTAGTGGCTGTCCGTCCTGTCCAGTAGGACGTTCCTCACCATCTATGAGATAATAGAATAATAGAAGTTTAATTTCTGGAATAAAAACATTCGCACGACAAGAATAATAGAATGTGAAGTTTCCTAAGGGTTTGAAAGTCTCTCGAAGATAAGTACATGCATCTCTGTATGGATTCACAAGACTTTACTAAACCTGCTCATGACTCGTGAGACCTACGTAACCTAGGATCTGATACCAACTTGTCACGACCCAAACCTAACCTATCGTGATGGCGCCTAACGTGGTACTAGGCAAGCTACACTTCAAAACATTTCCAACACTTTTAAATAAAAATGAAATAACATAGGTTTAGACAGTTAAAACTCTCATAAACTGGATAGAAAGTCAAAATGCAATACGGAAATTCCCAAAACTAAGGTTTCACTGCGTACATGAGCGTCTATACAACACGAGTATGAAAATACCGTCTATGAAAAACTGAAACAAAATACATAATGCGAAAAGATAGGGAGCGAGAGTCAAGGTCTGGGAACGCCGGGCAGCTACCTTGAAGTATTCGAATGATCAAGCTCTCAAATAATCAATACCCACCGTGTACGGTAGCACCTGGATCTGCACACAAAGTGCAAGGTGTAGCGTAAGTACAACCAACTCAGTAACAAGACTAACTATTGGACTGAAAGTAGTGACGAGCTTCACGAAGACAGTTCAATTACAGAAATTTACAATACTGGAAAAATAGGCATGCTTTCAAGTTCGACATTTAAAGCCAAAATAGTTAATTCATGACAAGTTCAATTGAAACAGAATATGGTATCCCTCGAAAGTTATAGGGCAGTGATATGTGCCAGTTGAAGTACATAGTAACGGTATCAATTGCAAAATCTCGGAGTCACAATCACTCAGTCCTCCCATTCACTCCAACCTCACAATCACTCATTCCCCATACTCTCTCACTTCTCCTAGTCGTTCGGCACTCGCTCTCATACTCAGTAGGTGCCTGCGCTCTCTGGGGTATTCATACTCCAGAGGGGCTCCTTTAGCTCAAGTGCTATATAATCCAATTATAGCATTAATCAATAAAAGATGTTGCAACATACTGCCCGATCCCATAAATAGCCTCACAATCAAGCCCTCGGCCTCACTCAGTCACCAATTTATCCAGTCTCCCAGGCTCTCAATAATCATGATAATCAGCCCAAACAATGATGATGTAATTTATCAATAAGGAACAACAGAGATTGAGATATGATATGGAAGTAGAAACTGTGACTGAGTACAACATGGCAATTTAGCAGATAATTTAGCAGACGACCTCTGTAGGTCCCTACAGTGCCAACACATAGCCTAAACATGATTTCTAACACGATTTGCAGTTCAATTTCTATAACACATGGGGAATATATAGATAAGAATAGATTATTCAACTATACAGTTCCGTGGAATTGGCCAAGCCACGATTACTATGGTGCACACCCATACACCCATCACCTATCATGTGCGTCACCTTAACACCAATCACATGACACGTAATTCGGGGTTTCATACCCTCAGACCTAAGTTTAGAACTATTTCTTACCTCAAGCCGTGTAAATCCCTAGTCCAACACGCTGTCGCCTTGCGAATCAGCCTCTAAATGCCTCGAATCTAGCCAAAACCAGTTTGACACAATCAACACAAGTTAAAGGGATCAATTCTACAAGAAAATACTAAGTTATTAATTAAAAATAAAAAATAAGTCAATTCAAAAGTTGGTCCCCGGGCCCACGTCTCAGAATCTAATAAAAGTCACAAAATCACGAGTCCAACCATACCAAATTTACCAAAATCCAACACCAAATCGAGACCTAAACCCCCAATTTAAACTCTCCAAATCCCTAGCCCTAACTCTCAAAATTGCAGCTCAAAACCACACAATTTAGGTGGGGAATTCAATGGGGAAACAAAATTATTGAATAAATTTAACCACAAGTGACTTACCTCAAGCAACCTATCGAAAATCCTCTCAAACATCGCCTAATCCCCAGCTTAAAATGCTTAAAATGAAGAAAATCTCAGAAACCCTCGAATTTAAACACTGCCCAGGCATTTTCACACCTGCGGAGTCTGGGCTCGCACCTGCGCATCTGCTTTTGTGGAAAAAATCACGTTCCTGTGGAACCCACTTAACTGGCGACCCATCTCACCATGGTCCCAGCCTCGCACTTACGGGACTGCATCTACGACGCCTGTGCTGACAAGCCAAATCCGCTTCTGCTGTCAACCTCGTGCTGATGCACATCCGCATCCACATATGCAGAACTTCTTCTGCACCTACGACCACTGCACAATCCACCCATGGCCGGTACTGCACTCCTTTACTCACACCTTCGAACAATGATCCGTAGGTGGGTTTGCACCAGAAGACTCCCGGCTTCAGCAATCTTTCAAAATCCAAATTCGATCCGTTAATCATCCGAACTCCACGCGAGGCCCCCGAGACCTCAACCAATTATACTAACAAATCCTAAAACACGATACGAACTTAGTCGAGCCCTCAAATCACATCAAACAATATCCAAAAATACAAACCGCACCCCAATTCATGCCTATTGAAACTAAGGAATTCCATCTTCTATAAACGATGCAGAAACCTATTAAATCACATCCGATTGATGTCAAATTTTGCACACAAGTCACAATTAAAACCACGAACCTAATCCAACTCTCGGAACACCATTCTGACTCGGTAACCACAAAGTCCACTCTTGGTCAACTTCCAAATTTTTAACTTTCGTTATTTCAAGTCTAATTCAACTATGGACCTCCAAATCATAATCCGGATACACTCCTAAGTCCAAAATCATCCAATTCATTTTCCACATAGTTAACATCCAGTCAATATTTTTAACATAAGCTTAAAATCTTGAGACTAAGTGTCTCAATTCATTCAGAAACTTTCCCGGACCCGAACCAACTACCCCGGCAAGTCACATAACAACAATTAAGTAGGGAATGAACAGTAAATGGGGGAATGGGGGTACAACTTTCAAAACGGCTGGACGGATTATTACATCAATAATGATAGACAGTAAATCATATATAAAGAAAACAGAGAAATACTTTATTGGCTTCAAGATTATAGGTGTGAGGCGCTGGAAGAAACGTTAAAATGTCACCTCTGGTGAACTGCCACCTAACATTGTTATACCAAATTAAAATATTAACTAAAAAAATGATACATAAGACCAAAGGATCAGAAGACAATAATAATACAAAATAATTAAATGATAAATCATTTAATAACGTATTAAATTAAATTACGAAAAACTTCTTTGTACACTATATTTCTAGCTTCATTTGTTATTTGTCCATCATCATCATAAACTAAATTCTTTAACCATTTTCTACTTGTCACCCGTGAAAGAGCAACATACAAATGTCCATGTGTAAACAATGATTTCTTCAAAAATAACCCAACATGAGACAATGACTGGCCTTGACTCTTATTAATTGTCATGGAAAAAGATACCACAATTGGAAATTGTCATCCCTGAAACTTAAAAGGTATTCTCGCATCAGATGGAGTCAATGTCGTTCTTGGAATAAATACTTTTTCTCCAGCCATATTACCTGATGAAACCTTGGCTTCAATAACCCAATTTTCAAGTCTTGTGATGATCAACCTTGTACCATTACATAATCCTTATGACTGATCTATATTTCTTAGTAACATCTCAGAAAAACCAACCTTTAGAGTAATAGAGTGATTTGGAACTCCAGAACATTTAATACTGTTTAGGAATTCTGGTGTATGTACGTGGTCCAAAGCTGTAAAACCATGATTAGACATACAAATCTTATAAGAACTCAAATATGTTTTCTCAGGATTATGATTGAGTGAAACCATATATTCATTGATAGATTCCACTATGTCAAGAGTCGGAGCAAGAATTGCTCTTTGGTGGAGGTAATCTATGTCATTGGAATGGTTAAAGAAATTAGGATAAGTACTTTCTACAATTGCAAATATTGGATCATCATAATTATGTATGAGAAGATCATCGAGGATTCAGACCTTTTCAATGCCATCAACAGAACCTCCAATTCTTCTGTTACCAATTGCTAAAATCCAATCTGAAATTTTTTTTAACTCATCTAAATGTGTCCCTAACTGATTTCCGTGAAATCTCACATTCCTTGTTAGTTTTAAGATTTCATAGTGGAGCCATAAATATAAAGAGTTTAGAGTAGCATTAACAATATCTTGCTGAGTACCTTTTGTAATGACTGGAAAATTTTGTCTGAAGTCACCACCAAGAATAATGGTTTTACCTTCAAATGGTCGATCTAGACTGGATGCGTCTTTAAATCTAAGAATATCTCTAAGCGTTTGATCAAGATCTTCGAAACAGTATCTATGAATCATCGGTGCCTCATCCCAAATAATCAACGTTGCCTTGACGATCAATTTTCCTAGAGGACTACCTTGCTTTATATTGCATGTTGAATCTTCAGTTGAATTAAGAGGAATTGCCAATGTCGAATGCACTATTCGACCTCCCGGTAACAAAAGAGATGCAATCCCACTTGATGCAACAATTAACACAATATCTCCTCGAGATCGTATACTTGAAGATAGAATCTTCCAAATAAATGTCTTGCCAGATCCTCCATAACCATATAAAAAGAACAATCCACCTTTCGCCTCATCCGCCGCTACTATAATTTTCTCATAAACTGACTTTTGTTTAGCCGTCAAAATTATTAATAATTGTTGATGTTTCTCTAACATTGAGCATCTATTATAACGCAACTCACCATGGATTAATCGATTGCTATAGTAACATCCTCCCTCATTGTAAAGAGGTCTTCTTCTTCTTCTTCTTCTTCTTAGTTACAAGATGTATTTGTTAGATTTGTTGTTGATTTAGTAAATTTATGATTCAAGTTTTTTCTTTATGATATTTATGATTCAAATTTGAGCTTGTTTGAAGTAATTTTAGGCGTTATACCGTGTTGGATTGTGAAAATTCAAAGAACAGGTTTTTGCTGCATGCAAAATATTGGCTGCAATTCAAACTAAAACGTATTAAATACATCTTAAATGCAATTATTGTAAGTGCATGCAAAATATTTGGTTGCACTTCGGACTAAAGCGTCGTAAGTGAAAAAATTGCACTTAAAACTTATGCATCTGAATTGCAACCAATTTTTTTGCATGCACTTAAGATGTTTTGTATGAAGTCACAAAATACGACTTTGACTTTCCAACTTCATATAAAATTTGTAACTTCTAACGCGAATTGTGCTACTTCAATCTCGTTCATCTGAAGTTTTGTCCGAAATGAGTAAAATTAAATAATAAAAAATTAACTTAAGGACAACCTAGTGGCCCAAATATCAAGTATCTGTGCACTTTCCCCAATTATCTAACAGGCCCAAGACAATTTCCAAACTAATGTAAGACAATTAGATACTATATATTAAACTGAGTTTATATAATCTTGAATTTGTCTCTATCGCCAAGGTGGAATTTCGGTGAACAACGTGCAGATGCAATGATCTTAGGAATGGATGTTGCACAAGAAGCCATTAATAATGAGTATTTCTACTGCCAAATATTTGAGTTTTGGGATAAGACCATCACAAATTTGAAGCAAGTCTATTGTTGTGTCGAATTCACTATCCTCCCAATTATCCAATGAATAATTGACTATCAAACTCATTAAAATTAATTTTACTTAGTAGTGGAGCTATGAATATCGGTTCACAACCAAGTTTGGACGAGAACTTTTGCATCCTCTTAAGTACTGGAGTACGATAATATTGTCTGATCTATTATTGTTATAGTGAAGTAGTAAGTATTCTTCCTTAACTAGAGGTCTCGTGTACGAGCTTTGTTATCAAATCACCTTTGTTATAAAGTACATCTCCCAATGTGGGATTTCTCAATGCAAATTTATATTTAGTCAGACGGGTGCTGAATACTAGGTAAAAAACTAAAAAAAATCCTCGTAAGACTAGAACAATTACTCAAGTTTAATTATTTTCTGATTTTATTAAAGTGATGATCTGCATTCGGAACAAAGTCTAAATTAAACTGTGCAATATAATTTACTAAGATGAGTACTATTAGCTTGACAATGATATTAACCTTTAAACTTATAGCTCCCACAAGAGTTTAGCCTTTAATACCTAAATTTCTTTTTGATTTTTGTTGCCTAAATCTGTCATTCATGTTTATTCAATAGATGATTATATTCTTTAAGTGTCTTTTATACATTGATTATACATATATTAAATGTGATATATATATATACATTAGGTAGGAATTACTTACCTTCAATACCGAGGTGGAAATCTCTCTCTAAGAAGCTCCAAAATCACCCCAAGAAGTGAAATAAAGGAACCAAAAATGACCCAAGTCCGGCAATAAATAGACCTCACTGCCCAACAACTTTTGCTTTTGTGAAGCAATGGCCGCATATGTCTGCAGAAGAAGACCATGCCCGGGTCTACCCTTCCTGCTTCTGCGGGCAACGTCTTGCATCTGCGGCACGAGCGTCGCACCTGCGCACAAACCCACTTCTGCGACCTCTTCCTCGAATTTGCGCATTCGCAGATGCGGCTCCTCTCCTCGCTTATGCGATTACTGGGCAGCCCACACTAGGCCTCTTCTGTGAGCTCGCATCTGCGGCTGGTCCTCCGTAGGTGCGATTGCACCAGAAACTCTGATTCTTCAGCTATTCTATCCAAGTACAAATAAGTTTTGTGCCTCGTCCGAATGGCAACCGGGGATGCTGGGGGCCCGCTCAAACATACCAACAAGTTTAAAATCATAAAACGGACCTGCTCGATCTCATGAAACATGAAAAACAACACCAAAACTAAGAATCACACTCCAAACCAAATCAAATCAACTTATGAACTTCAAATTCTTCCAATTTGCTTCGAACTCGCCGAATCATACTTAAACTACTCGGAATAATACCAAATTTTGCGTGCAATTCTTAAATAACCTTACAGAGCTATTCACAGGCTCGAAATCCCAAACGGACCTCGATAACACCAAAACCTACTGCAAACCATATTGAAAGAACTTTTAAACCTTCAATAAGATAACTTTCAACTTTAGGCACCGAAACGCTTCCGGGTCATCCAAAACCTGATCCGGACATACGCCAAAATCCAAAATCATCATACTAACCTATTGGGACCGTCAAATCCTAGTTCCAAGATCGTTTACTAGACTTGTTGACCTAAGTCAAACTTAACTTAAAGCCAATATTAAGGAATTGAGTGTTCCGATTTCAACCCGAGTCCTTCCAAACCCGATCTAACCATCCTCGCAAGTCATAAAATAGTTAAAGCACATGGGGGAGTCTTATTTCGGGGAACGGCGATCTAGAAAGAAAAATGACCGGTCGGGTCGTTAAATTCTCCACCTCTAAAACAAACGTTCGTCCTCCAACGGGTCTAGAATCATACCTAGAGTGCGGAATAAGTGTGGATATTTTCTCCGCATATCCTCCCCAGCCTCGCAAGTCTCCTCATCGACTGGTTGGCCCCTCTACTAAACCTTTATCGTAGAAATCTTCTTGGACCTCATTTGGCGAACCTGCTTGTCAACAATGGCAACTGGCTCCTCCTCATAACCCAGGCTCTCATCTAGCTGAAATGTGATGATGTCTAACACATGCAATCTGTCGGCATGATACATGCAGAGCATAGACACATGGAAGACCGGATGAACTCACGATAGACTGGGAGGCAAAGCAAGCTCATAAGAAACCTCCCCAACCCATCTCAACACCTCAAATGGACCTATAAACATTGGGCTGAACTTGCCCTTCTTACCGAACCTCATGATTTATTTCATCGGTGAGACTTTCAAGAGAACCTTCTCTCCTACCATAAATGATAAGTCACACGCCTTCTAATCTGCGTAACTCTTCTGTCTAGACTATGCTGTGTGAAGTCTCTCCTGAATCAACTTTACCTTTTCTAAGGCCTCGTTCACTAAATCAGTACCATATAACTTAGCCTCGCTTGGCTCAAACCATCCGATGGGCAAATGACATTGCCTACCATATAAAGCCTTAAATGGAGCCATCTCGATGTTGGACTAAAAATTGTTGTTGTAATCAAACTCGACCAAAGGCAAGAATCGATCCCACTTCTCTCTGAAGTCAATCACACATGCTCTGAGCATATCTTTCAGGATCAAAACTGTTCGCTCTGAATGCCCGTCAGTCTGCGGATGAAATGTTGTGCTGAGCTCTACCCGGGACCCCAAATCACTCTGTATTGAAATGCGAAGTAAACTGAGGGACTCTATCTGATATGATGGAAACATGCACACCGGAAATCTGGGCCAATCTCAATAAGGAATACATGGTCACAACCAGAATGAAGTGTGCCGACTTGGTCATCCTGTCGACAATGACCTAAACTGCATCAAACTTCCACAAGGTCCACAACAACCCAACTACGAAGTCCATAGTAATGTGCTCCCATTTCCACTCAGGTATAGTCATCAGCTGGAGTAGGCCTCCTAGTCTCTGGTGCTCATACTTAACCTGCTGGAAATTTAGACATCTCGCCACATACTAGTCTATGTCCTTCGTCATCTGCCGCCACAAATAATGCTGCCTCAGGTCGCGATACATCTTCGTAGCACATGGATGAATAGAATATCGAGAATTATGTGCCTCCTCTAGGATCTTCTCCCTCAAGCCATCAACATTAGGAACACACAGGCGACCCTGGAGTCGTAGAACACCATACTCACCGATAGTGACCTCCTTGGAACTACCTTGTAGTACCATCTCCCTAAGAACCAACAGGTTCAGATCATCAAACTGACGAGCCTTGATCTGCTCGAATAATGAAAACTGAGCGACTATGCATGCAATAGCTCGAGCTAGGCTCTGAAATATCCAACCTCGCAAGTCTGTTAGCCAAGGACTGAATGTCTAAAGCTAATGGCCTCTCCTCTGCTGAAATGAATGCCAAACTGCCCATACTCTATTCCTTTCTTCTCAAGGCATCTGCAACTACATTCGCCTTGCCCAGATGATATAGGATGGTAATATCATAATATTTTAGTAACTCAAGCCACCTGTACTGCCTCAAATTAAGATCTCTCTGCCTGAACAAATGCTGCAAGCTGCGATGATCGGTGTAAACCTCACAGGATACCCCATAAAGATAATGCCTCAAGATCTTAAGAGCGTGAACAATCGCAGCAAACCCCAAATCATGTACAGGTTAATTCTTCTTGTGGGGCTTCATCTGTTGTGAAGCATATACAATAACTCGCCCTTCCTGCATCAATACATAACCTAGGCCAACGCGTGAAGCGTCACAATACGCAGTATACATCCCTCAACCGAAATGCAACACTAACACCGGTGCTCAAGTAAATGCGGTCTTGAGCTTCTGAAAGCTCACCCCACAATTATCGGACCATCGAAACGGAGCACCCTTCTCGGTCAATCTAGTCAAAGGTGATGCAATAGATGAGAAGACCTCCACAAACCGGTGATAATAACCTACTAACCCCAAGAATCTCCTGATCTTCTTAGGATCTACCTTAATACTCTCGCCTTATACACCATGACCCAAGAATGCCACAGATTCCAACGAGAACTCACACTTGGAGAACTTAGCATATAAATTATGTTCCCACAAGGTCTGAAGGACCACTCTCTAATGTTGCTCATGCTCCTCCATGATACGCGAGTAGATCAAAATTTCATCAATGAAGACAATAACAAATGAATCCATATATGGCCTGAACAATCGGTTCATCAAATTCATAAATGCCACCGGGGCGTTAATCAAACCGAAGGACAACACTAGAAACTCATAATGTCAATATCTAGTCCGTAAAGAAGTCTTCGAAATATCCGAATCCCGAATCTTCAACTGATGGAACCTCGATCTCAAGTCGATCTTAGAGAACAACACTGGCACCCTATAACTGGCCAAACAAACTATTAATACACGAAAATAGGTACTTGCTCTTAATGGTAACTTTGGTCAACTGGCAGTAATTGACTATCACGCACAATGCACACCTCAAAACCTTAATGCTTGTTTTGCTAATCGGGATGTATTATAACTAACAACTCTCAAATACCCACTCAATACCTCTCGATCAGAGAGTGGTTTTGCCAAATTTAGCTTTCTCAAGTCCAAATGGGTATCACACAAAATGGTTGATAAAAGCTCAAGTCGGGTTATTACCATCTCTAGGTTAAACCCTTTAATTGGGTTAATCAATATTGCACTTTTCATTAGTTTTGGAAATACAATTTAATGCTTTTAGACTAAAACAAAAGCAATAAGGTGCTAATAAGTAGTCAAAATCACCACTTATCAACTCCCCCAAGCTTAAGTCATTGCTTGTCCTTAAGCAAACAAAATCGTTCCCACCTCTACAAGTTGATGGTCATTTTAGCCATTCAAAGGTGAGCCATTTACACATTAGTTAGGACGAAAAATTACCCACACTACTTATGTATTATCAACAAGGCGACAAGTTGAACATTTATGCACCTATAGTTCTAATGTGACACTTGAGCATCAAGAGTTCACTTTATTCATCAAGGAAGCTCGCTCTCTCATGTAGGTCATTATGGATTCTAAACTCCTCCTCCTCCACTCTCCGTTTGCATAGCTCACTTAAGAATTTTAGCACTCAATTCAAACGCTTATGAAAGGTTCATTCATCTCTCTGAAGAGAATGTCGCAAGTATGATTTCAAGTACCATAGGCTTGCCCCTCATGTAGATCGCCACTAATATAAGCTTACTCAGCTTGAAATAAGGTAGGACTTCTTTCAGGATGTAATGAAGGCGTTTGGGTTAGGGTTGGATACAATATGGTTGAGTGGTTACACCTTTCCTTAAGCACTCCACTTTTTCTTCTCGGCTCATGCTTTGCCAATTCTTTGAGGCATTTTATTTTCCTTGGCGAACTAGAGAGACTTAACATCACTCTTTCTTGATCATGACATTCATTTTCTACCTTTCTTTGAATCCCTTCAACTCTTCCACTTATTCACTTTCTTTTGCATTTTTATTTTTGTTCTTTCCTTTTCTTGCCTTTCCTTCTCATAATTTATTTTCTCTTTTTGTGCCTTGATACCTCTTTCAAGTTCCTCGTCTCTCCCCTCAAACTTACGTTTTTAACCAATTATTTCATAAGAGTGTTAAGGAAAGCTAGGGTGCCAAGAGAGGGTCACGACAAAATAGGTAAAGGCTTGTAATATGGTTATCAAATGAGAAAGGCTTGAGGCTCAAATGGGTTGACTAGGGATAACAACATTGGTAGGCAATGAAAAATTCAAGCGGGTCAAGTAAAGCCTACGATTACTTCTCAAGCCAAGTAAAACTTAAGATTTCACCTTGAAACACATTCGGGGCGAGTTCTAGACCATTGGCATGGGTACTTGGACTAGTAACAAAACATCTCACGTCTTACACAACTGGATTGTTAAAGAGGATAGAGTCGAGGGCCCAAAACAACAACATTCAAGATTGAAAATCACTATGGTTCGATTAAACCACTCAATAATTGCTTAAGTTAACACAAGAGTCACAAAGTCACTAACTAGAGCTATTTCATTCAAAAACCTTGTTTCTAACCATAAACACGTAGTTAAGTGTGTTGGTACCAAGTGAAGCATGTTTGACTCTTCGAGCATGACTTAATTAGGTCTTTTTATTCATTACTACTACTATTATTATCTAAAAACCAAAACCTGACTCAGTCCCTTAAGAAGGTTGTCACACCATCCATCATTGGGAAGATTCACCCGGTTCACACAAAAACAACCTTTGGAAAGAACTGTGGCATTAAGAAAACCAAAGGCTTATTATCTACTAAAGCATAAAAAGAAGATACTAAATCGAAAAGAAGCTACTTATTTAAACACTAACTAATAAGAAAATAAACATAAAGAAGTTACAAAACAAAAACTTTCAAAAGCATGATGAATATACATAATGAGAGACGAAAAGAAAGAATATATACAAAATAAGGAAAACAACAACAATGGCCCAGTGAAATTCCACTAGTGGGGTTTGGGGAGGGTAGTTTATACGCAGACCTTACCCCTACCCCGAGGGAGTAGAGAGGATATTTCTGAAAGACCATCGGCTCAAGAAGACGAAAAGCGACAATATCAGTATCACCAATAGAAACTATAAGAAAGATAACATAATGTAAATGTGAAAGTAGATGCAAAGAAAACGTGATAGAGAGTACATAGACGCGACACTATGGAAAAAAAAGAGTAGTAAGACACAACATTGCTACTAGCTGACATCGGCAAAAACCCTACCATACTAGCCTCACAAAGGTACGAAGTAAGGTATACTCAACTACCTCCTAACCTACAACCCTAATACTCGACCTCCATACCTTCCGATCAAGAGTCATGTCCTCGGAAATCTGAAGCCTCGCCATGTCCTATCTGATCACCTCTCCCCAATACTTCATAGGTCATCCTCTACCGCTTCTCGTTCCCTCCAAAGACAACCGCTCATACCTCCTTACAGGAGCATCTAGGCTTCTCCTTTCTACGTGTCCGAACCATCTGAGCCTCGCTTCTCGCATCTTGATATCAATGGGAGCCACGCCCACCTTATCCTGAATATCTTCATTCCTGATCTTATCCATCCTAGTGTGTCCGCACATCTACCTCAACATCCTCATTTCTACTACTTTCATCTTCTGGATATGTGAGTTCTTAACTGGCCAACACTCAACCCCATACATCATGGCCGGTTTAACCACCGCTTTGTAAAACTTACCTTTTAGTATCAGTGGTACTCTCTTATCACATAAGACTCCAGATGCTAACCTCCACTTCATCCACCCTACCCCAGTACAGTGTGTGACATCCTCTTCGATCTCCCCTCCCCTCTGAATAACCAACCCAAGGTACTTGAAACTGCCACTACTTGGTATGACCTGTGATTCAAGCCTCACTTCCACGCCCAATTTCCTTGGCTCAGTGCTGAACTTACACTCCATGTATTTCATCTTCGTCCTGCTCATCTTGAAACCTTTAGACTCAAGGTCTTGTCTCCACACCTCCAACCTCCCGTTAACACTGGTTAGCGACTCATCAATCAGAACTATGTCATTGGCGAATAACATACACTATGGAACCTCCCCTTGAATATGGAGTGTTAACACGTCCATCACCAGGGCAAATAAGAACGGGCTGAGCACAAAACCTTGGTATAAACCCATAACAACTGGAAATTGCTCAGAGTCACCTCCTATAGTCCTAATCCGAGTCTTAGCCCCATCATACATGTCCTTAATTGCCCAAATATAGGCAATCGGCATGCCTTTTGCCTCTAAGCATCTCTAGAGAACTTTTCTAGGAACCTTTGTCGTACGCCTTCTCTAAGTCAATAAACACCATGTGAAGGTCCTTCTTCCTCTCCCTGTAGGTGTTGTAGGATTTGGGCCTGGATGGTGTGGGTCAATCAACATATCAAATGGAATATCTCCAGCTGCCGCAAGTTTGGTAACATGTCACCGGAGCTTGTCCACTGACTTATTGGAGGCCTAAGACATTCTCATTTTCTTAACTTATTTTCCCGTCTCTTCAATCACTAACCCATGCTGTACCAATGTAGCCATGATAGTGCTCTGGCTATTTGAGAGTTTCTTCAGAGTGTCTTCCACTAATGAGGACATCTGAGGTGCCGACATAGAGGATTGTGATGCAATAGTATTGGATAATCAGACAACTTTGTAGTAGCTATCTACATCCAGTTGTTGAGGCTCGCCAATGTCTGGAATACTCGCAGCGTAGAGAGTATGGCAATAGGCATTGACACCGGCTTCAAAGCCGAGGTGGAACCTGTGATAGGGACTGCTGTAGGCACTGAGGGTGGTGGTGGAGGCATAGCTGCAACACTAGCTGAAGGCTCGGCTTAAGTGGACGAAATGTCAGCTGCCTTTGCAGCAACCACCGATGGCTCATCAGACTAGACTGTGGTAGTGGATGGCTACCCCTTTTTCTTAGGGTCTATGTGCATCCATCAATGAGTACCATGAGAATAGCTTATTCGCCCACGCCTTCGTATCAAAGTCCCTCGGCTTTACCCTCGCATCCGTAAGACACTATGTAATGGTGTTGGCATACGTGTAGGATGTGTCAGCTTGTCGAGCGACCACTGAGATATTGGACGACATCATGACTCCCATGTTGATGTGGTACCCGACTATGATGAAAGCCACTAGAACTGCCCACATGATAGGAAGATATATCTCATTTTGGCTCGGGTGTAGTTGGTTGCATACAAAGGTCTGCCACCTCTTTGCCTTAAAGCTCAGTGTACTCTTATGAATAGATACCCCTGCGGTGATCCATGGTGGTGGTGGCCCAGGAGCTGCTAAAATCATAGCTAGCCAAGGCCGAGCTGCATCCCCAAGTGCACATTTCTCTAAGTACTTTGTGGGATCGACATCATCAAAACCCAAGGAAGTGTTCAATGTGTGCTGAATAAATCGCACCTTGAGGTTCCTCACTTTAGTCACCTTTGTCCCTTTCTTTAGATGCGCCACACTAGCATATAATTCCCGAAGAAGGTATTCCTTCGCATCCACCACGCTCTGGATAAACCACACCCACCCTTTGTGCTTTAGAAACTATCTCAATATTGCAGGGTTATACCTCTCAATATATTTCCACTAAAAGCTGTCGCTCAAGAGTGAGCGACCTCACTAGCCACCATTCACGGAAACTGGTAAAAGCAGCCAAACTGACAAATCCGTCCTCCCACACCTCTTTCTTCTTCGACCTCTCAAGGCCAGCAGTTGTAGTATCTCCCCCTCTGCCATCATTTGGGATGTCCTGCACGGATGTCTTTGGTGCCTGGGCAACATGTGTAGTGGAAGGCTAAGAAGCATGACTAGCACTCTCCGAACCCTCATAGGTGATATGTGATGATGACAGCTCATCCCTGAGTTGATATCTCCCTGGGGTCCTTGATTGGACGACCGACTTCTCATGTACAGAGGCTGAGTTGTCCTCTGATACATCCCTAGATGGGACATAAGAACTGGTCTTCGAGAGGTATGCACCTCTCCCTCTGCTTGTCATTGTATTCTTTCTGATTTCAAGATGTTAGGCACTAGGTAAGGGTCTCTTCCCTCGTTCTCGAGAGGGGTCACCCTTCCTTTTAAAGTGTCGCCTCTGCCTCTAGATCGAACCATGTTCTATGCCAAGCAAAGGAGATTGTTAGTTGCAATTCAAGTTCAAACACAGAATGAATGTAAGGATACAATAGAAGATACAGTGAAAACCATAGTAGAAACATGCTTGCAGGGTAGGGAGTTGTTTTCCACAGAATGTTCATTGCAGCCGCAGAATGGGCATTGCAGACCACATAATTTTCCATTGCGGTCGTAACTCAAATAGCACCAATATGCCAACTCTCTGATGACAGATAATTGGCTGTTTTGCGGCCGTAACAATGTTTTTGCGGTCCACACAAATTGTCTTGCGGCCGCACATGAGAGTCACCAATTTGACAACTCTCTGATCACAGTAAATAGGGTGTTCTGCTATCGTAATGTGATTTCAGCGGTCCGCACATTTTCTATTGTGGCCGCAGAACCATGCCTTACTAAAGTACACTAGACTGAGTGCGGACCGCATAATTTCTTGTGCGGTCATAGATTTGAACCAACTATGAACAGACTGTGATTTTCACCTAAGGCTTGAAATATTGGAACAATTTTGATATGGAAGCAACATCTAAGAATGAAAATCTATTTCAAGTCAAACTTTTATAATAGCTAGATTACATTGTTTTTTCCTACTTTCATTTGCATTTTTACATACATTGTATTAACTGGATTCCTATTTTGGATTATTATTACTATATTCACCACAAGGCATCAAACCGAGTGGCATATTTTCTTAAAAAAGGAAAAGCATGAAAATCTATTTACACATTCCCCTTAGAGCATTTTTCGGTCTACCCACTACATATTTACCACACATGGTTGTGCAAATATATTCAACAGACAAATGGTCTAAATCTCTACTAAAAATCTAAAAGTTAAAAGAAATTAAAAAGATTATGAAGCATACCATATGTGAATGAGTGCAAGAAATGAGTGATCACAGTTGCTTGGCGTGTGGACAAATGATTCAAGAAGAAATTTCAAAATTGTGTAATTTGTAAGCAAAGAGATGGAAAAGGGGAAAAGTGCCCTAGCTTCTCTACTTATATCAAACGGTTTCTACCAAGGGAAAGAGACATGAGTGCAGCCGAAAAATTCCCATTGCGGTCCGCACTCTGATACCTGAGAGTCCAGTTTCCCTTGCGTTTTGCGGTCCGCAGAATTTGGTGTGCGGCCGCAGATTTGTTACCGACCGCAGAATTTATCTTGCGGCCGCAGATTGGCCATTTTTCTGACAGACCAATTTCAAAGAGTTGTCATTTTCCACCTTCAATTTGTGCGGTCCACAATGTAATTGTGCGGCCGCATAGCACCTTTTGCTATAGCAACCATAATTTTGTGGTCCGCACAATACAATTGTGGTCCACAATTCTTTCCACACTTAACCAATTTTCTGGGAACAATTCCTGTAAAGTACACTCATCCCTGGAACACACTTCAAATCCAGTTAACACAAAAAATAACACCTAACTACCAAAGAAGAAAAGAAAGGAAAAAGAACATGGGTTGCCTCCCAAGAAGCGCCTGATTTAATGTCACAGCACAACTAAAATTACCATAATTTGAAACGAATCAGTGCCACAACGTGGCCATCACCAACTTTTTCCAAATAGTGCTTCACCCGGTGACCATTGACTTGGAATAGCTCATTGGTTTTTTTCTTTAAGTCCAATACACCGAAAGGCGTCACACCCATAATTTCAAAGGGACCACTCCATTTAGACTTTAGCTTTTAAGGAAACATCATCAACCATGAGTTGAACAACAGAATAAAATCACCCACTTTGAACTCTTTGTTCCAAATGTATTTGTCATGCATATATTTCATCTTTTATTTGTACAAGGACGAACTTGCATAAGCATGGTACCATAATTCATCCAATTCATTCAAATGTGCAACCCTCAAATTAGAGGCTACATCCCAATCAAGATTCAACTTATTTAGAACCCATATGGCTTTGTGCTTAAGTTCCACCGGGAGATGACAAGCTTTTCCGAACACCAATCGGTATGAAAACATCCTGATAGGTGTTTTGTAAGCCGTCCGATAAGCCCATAATGCATCATCGAGCTTTTGGGACCAATCCGTCCGGTTAACATTCACTGTTTTGGACAAGATACTCTTTATCTCCTGGTTGGAGACTTCCACTTGACTGCCAGCTTATGGATGATAGGGAGTCATAACTTTATGAGTAACACCATACTTGCTAAGTAAAGTATCAAAAGCCTTGTTGCACAAATACGACCCCCCATCGCTCATGATAGCCCGCGGATTACCAAGCGTTGTGAAAATATTCTTCTTCAAGGATGCCACCACACTTCTTGCTTCATTGTTGGATAGAGCAATGGCCTAAACCCATTTAGACACGTAATCAACCATGACCAAGATGTAGGTGTTTCCACAAGAACTCACATAAGGACCCATGAAATAAATACCCCACACATCAAAGATATCAATCTATAAAATAGTATTGAGAGGCATTTCATTCTTCTTCGAAATTCCACCGGCCTTTTGACATTCATAACATATTTTCACTAAATCACTTTCATCCTTGTAAAGAGTGGGCTAATAGAAACCCCAACTTAGCATTTTGGCCGCCGTTCTTGCTCCGCCATGGTGGCTACCATATGGCGAAGAATGACAAGCCCCAAGAATATCTCTTTTCTATTCTTCCGATATACATCTTCTAATTACCCCATCCGTACAACTCCGGTAAAGGTATGACTCATCCTATTAATAATCTTGACAATATCGTTTGAGCTTGTTTCTTTGGTTTGAAAAGAACTCATCCGGGATAATTCCACACACAAAAAAATTTGCTAGATCCGCGAACCATGGAACCTCCTTCATTGAAATAGCTAAGAGTTGCTCATCGGGTAAGGAGTCATTGATTTAAAGGTCATCATGCGGCCTCCCCTCCTCCAAAACGATACAAGTGGTCCGCCACTTGATTTTTACTCCTTTTTCTATCTTAGATGTCAATATCAAACAATTGCAACAAAATCACCCATCTCATCAAGCGAGATTTGAATATTTCTTGCTCATAAGCTAGCGAAGTGCTGCATGATTTGTGCGGATAATAACTTTCGCACCCATTAAGTACGGGCAAAACTTCTCAATTGTGAAAACAATGGCAAAGAGATCTTTCTCTGTAATGGTGTAGTTGACTTGGGAACTATTCATGGTCTTACTAACATAGTAGACCTAATGAAAAATCTTGTTGATGCATTTCCCCAAAATAGCTCCAACTGCTATATCACTAGCATCGCACATGAGCTCAAAAGGGATACTCAAATTACGAGCAGTGATAATGGGAGTGGTTTTCAACTTGAACTTTAACAATTCAAAGGCTCTCATGGAATCATCATTGAAGTGAAAATTAACATCTTTCTCTAAAATTTTGCACAACGGGTTCACCATTTTAGAAAAATCCTTGATGAAACGTTGGTAAAACCCCACGTGGCCTAAGAAACTCCGCACGCCTTTCCCGAAGTTGGAGGTGGAAATATAGAAATGACCTCAATATTTGCCTTGTCGACTTCAATGCCATTCTTAGAGATCTTATGGCTAAGGATAATGCCTTCCTCGACCATGAAATGATACTTCTCCCAATTTAGCTCCAAATTCGTTTCTTCACATCTTGCCAATACTTTATCCAAATTTGGCAAGAAATCATCAATGGAATCCCTAACCACCGAGAAGTCATTCATGAAAGCTTCAAGGTATTCCTCTACCATGTCCGTGAAGATAGCCATCATACAACTTTGCAAAGTCGGCGGTGCATTACATAAACTTTATGGCATCCGCTTGAATGCAAAAGTACCATAGGGACGTGTAAAAGTTATTTTCTCTTGATCTTCCGGAGCAATAAGGATTTGGTTGTGCCCAAATATCCATCTAGAAAGAAATAGAAATCACGGCCGGCCAAACTATCAATCATTTGGTCAAGGAAGGGAAGTGGATAATGATCATTCCTTGTGACTTTGTTGAGCTTATGATAGTCCATACACACTCTCCACCCGGTCACCATTTTTGTGGGAATCAACTCATTCTTATCATTAGTGACCACCGTCATGCCTCCCTTCTTTGGGACACATTGCACTGGAGAGGTCCACGAACTATCGGAAATAGGGTAGACAACCCTGACATCCAACCACTTGATAATCTCCTTTTTGACCACTTCTTGCATAGCCTCATTGAGTCTTCGTTTATGTTCAATAAATGATTTGGAGTCTTCCTCCAAGTTGATCTTTTGCATGCAAAATGAGGGGCTTATTCCCCGAATATCCACCAATGTCCTATCAAATAGCCTTCCTCCTATTATGTAGCACCACCAATGTGGAGTAGTGGTGTTCAAAATTAAACCGAAATCGAAAACTGAACCGAAACCAAAGCTTAATGACTTATTGGTATCAGGTTAACGGTTTAACGGACGGGGAACGGATTGAAATTTTTTTATTAACGGCTTATCGGTTTGGGGGCGGATTATTCAATTTTCTTAACGGATAATCCGTTAACCCGTTAAGAATATATATATATATATATAATTTGTTTTTATCCATATATATATTAAATATCAAAAACTCTTCCACTTCTTCCAGCTATTTGCTTAGCTTATTCTCCCACCCTACTATAAGATTGTTTAAGCTACTGTCTATGGTTTACCTCTGCTTTTATTTTTTAAAACTAATGCCTACTGTCTATGTTTAATAGAAGAACAACAGTATTGTCGCCACAACTTTTATCCCACAATATTGACGATAATACTGTCTTGAATTATGTTCTGAGGAAATAGCGCATCTGCGTTTCCTGTAAATTGTTTACTACTTATAATCCATACCTATTTCTATACATAACTGCCTTTTGCTCGGTGTTGTTTGTATGGTTAATGATATAGCGTGAAATGCCTGGTTGAGAGTTTAAGTTAGAAATTTAAAGTTGTTGTTTGAACTTTGAAGCTGCATAAATTCAAGCTCTGTTAGACGTTAGCTGCATGCCAAATATTTCTGTGTATTCTGCTCACTTATGGATTAATCATTTTGAAATATGTATCCTGGACTCACTTTGAATATAGACCGGAATTTCTTATTCTGAATTTGTATGCTAGGCGTTAACAGACATATGTATGTCTGGACTCATGTAATGTAGTCTGCTTGGGGATTTAATGGTAGGCGTTAACATACATGTATGTCTGGACTCATATGTAGTGTGCTTTGGGATGTAATCTAGCCTACAATGTGTTCTACTTTTTTCACTCTACAACACATGACACACTACATCATTCTTATGTAGGCGTTAGCAGACATGTTTGTCGGGACTCAATGTGTAATTTCCTATTATGAATTTGTATGCTAGGCGGTCAACAAATAATTAATGCACGCAATATAGATTTAATTAGGCCGATAAACCGCCCGATAAGAGCTAAATCGATACCAATCCGCCTGATATCTTATCGGGTGGCTAGCGGATTAATACATTTAAAAGCCGATAACCGTTAAGCCAAACCGTTAAGAGTAATTAACCGCCCAATCCGCCCGATAAGCAGCCCTAATGTGGAGTCAACCTGCACGTTAGTCAAACAAGAGGAAAGAATAACCGGTAAAGTATAATAAGAACCAAGTAATTCATACCAAAGATGTGGAGGCAGTGGATTCAACTCCAAGGTCGGAGGCTCTTCAATTGAAGGCTTTGTAGGAGGAGTTTTCCTATTTTAAAGATCCAAGGAGAGTTTCCGGGGTGCATAGTTGTACAACCCTATTACTTGCAAAGAATTCACACATTCCATGAAGCCATCCATATTGTCATCATCAAAGTTGAGCAAGAAAGCCTCCAACATATCACCCACATCGGTCACCAAGTCCACAAAAGAACACACTTCATTTCTATTAGGTTGCCGCATAGATTTGCACACGTGGAATATCACCTTTTCATCACCCACCTGGAAAGTGAGTTATCCGTCTTCCACATCAACAAGAGCCTTCCCCATAGCAAGGAAAGGCCTTCCAAGAATAATCGGCACATCATAGTCCACTTCACAATAAAGAATGACAAAATCGGCTAGAAGAATGAATATATCAACACGAACCAATACATCTTCCATCACTCCCAGCGGTCTCTTCGTGGTATGATCGACCATTTATAATCTCATAGATGTGGGTCTTGGTCCCAATCCCCCAAGTCTTGCAAAACTGAATAGGGCATCAAATTTATACTTGCCCCAAGATCACAAAGAGATTTAGCAAACTCGGCACTTCCAATGGTACAAGGAATTGTGAAAGCGTTTGGATCTTCCAATTTAGGAGCCATTGAAAGCATAATTGCACTCACTTGATGAGTGACTTTGATAGTTTAAAAATTCATCCAAATCCTTCATAAACTTTGCATAACCGGGCATTTGTTCCAAAGCTTCAACTAATGGCACATTGATCGAGAGACTCTTCATCATCTCAATGAAATTTTGGAATTGTTTCTTGCAATTTTTCTTGGCAAGCCTTTGAGGATATAGAAGAGGAGGCTTAGGCAATGGTGCCTTAGCCTTTTGCACTACCGGTTCCGGTATGTCAATAACGTGATCCCTAGATGGGTCCACTTCCTCTTGAGCCTCTTCCACATTGTCATCAATATCAATCCTCACTTCGTCATGTGCTTTCACCACATTGTTCGAGATCTATTCTTCTTGTACTATTTGCTCATCATCCATAAGTTGCCTTTGACTTGAGGTGGGTGCATTCCCACCTCTTACACTTCTTGTATTAACGGCCATGGCATTCCCCATGTTGTTCCCACCCTTTGGGTTCATCACCGTGTCACTTGGTAGTGACTCCTTAGGACGAGAATTTTGAGCTTGAGAGATTTGCCCCATTTGCGCTTTTAAGTTGCGGATCGTTGTGTTGTGCGAGGAAAGTTGAGAATCGTAATTGGCATTCTTCTCCATTATTTGGTTGAACATGTTCTCAATACGCCTCATTTCATTGTTGGAAGAACTAGGACCATGGGAAGGATAAGGAGGTAAGTTGCTCGATTGTTGATACATCGGGGGCCTTTGAAAATCCAACCCCCGGTTGCCTTGATTATTGTTCCATACACCTTAATTGTTACCACCCTAATTACCTTGATTATTACCATTCCAATTTCCTTTATTGTTGTTGTTATGCCAATTCCTTGATTATTTCCACCACTCCAATTACCTTGGTTGTTATATTTCCAATTGCCTTGATTGTTTTGAGGTTGCCATTGTTGATGATTTGGGCCTTGGAAATTGTTCTGTTGCCATTGAAAGTTGTTGACATATTGCACCTCCTCTTCTTGGTCATTGTAAGAATCATCTTGATCAAACCCACTATCTTCTTGTACAAAATAATCCACTAGTTGATGCACTTGTGGACCCTTAATTTTTTGTTTGTTCACCATCATGTTTACTATCTCCATGGCATTAACTTGCCTAGGATTTTGCACTTATTGAAGTTGAACCTTTGCTAGTTTATTCATGGTGGTAGTCAATTCGGCTATGGCTTGCCCATGGTCATGCAACTCTTTATGGAGGTGAATCACGTTGGGATCACCTTGTGGAACATTAGCCCGAGATTGCCATGTTGATGATGTGTCTGCCATTTCATCTAAGATTTCACATGCCTCCGCATAAGGCGTAGTCATGATGTTCCCACCGGCAAAATGATTCACTACATATTGGTTGGTTGTGTTGATCCCACGATAGAAAGTTTGTTGAATCATGTTCTCTGTCATATCGTTGTTGGGACATTCTTTAACCATTGTTCTATATGGCTCCCATATCTCGTGTAGTGGTTCATTGGGCTCTTGCTTGAATGCTAGAATTTCATCTCTAAGTGTAGCCATGTGCCCCAGAGAGAATTACTTAGAGATAAACTTTTCCGACAATTCATCCCAAGTGTGAATGGAATGGTTCGACAAACGTTCCAACCAATCTAAAGCTTTCCCCCGTAGAGATAAGGGAAAAAGCCTTAGCCTCAAAGAATCCTCGGAGACATTTGTTTGTTTACTCCCCCAACACGTATCCACGAACCCCTTCAAATGTTTGTATGTTTTTTTACCCGGAGCACTAGGGAAGAACCCTCGTTGCTCAAGCAAGGTGAGCATCACATTGGTTATTTGAAATTTGCCAACCCTTATATGGGGAGGGACTATAGCACTTGCATATACTTCATTCGGCAACACCCGGTGTGGATCCGCTCGTGGTGGAGGTGGGGCTGGAGCGGGCACATTGTCTTGAGGCACTCGACCTCATCTATTGGCTTGAGGTTCAAGATGAAACTCATCCATTTGATCATCATCAACATCCAAAACCCCTAAAGCAATGTTTCTAAGATCCTTGTTTGCCATGGTTGAACCTATAATTTCCCAACACATTAGTAACATGAAAGGAAAAGAAGATATTCCAAAAACACACCCAAATAAATAGCTAACACCATTAGTGGATCCCCGGTAACAGCGCCAAAAATTGAATATCGTGCATAATGTACACCTCAAAATAAGGTATGAAATAGTTGATTGCAATTATAGTAACCCAACGAAGAGTCAGGATCGAATCCACAGGGAGCTTGATGAGAGTTAGGGGTATATATTCTAATGCGTGAATTTTAACTATCTTAGTTTGCACTTCCACAAAATGGTTTTGTTACTATCTCTATTTTTAAACTAAAGATTGAAAAGTAAAGAAATAAAACTAGGATAATTGTTTTTGTGTTTTTCAAGTTTGTAAAAAGCCTAGGGCTATGACCATCACCTAGGTGTTCGCTTAATGGGATAAAAACCTTAATGCTTATTTTATTGATCGGGGTGTATTATATCTAACAACTCTCAAATACCCACTCAATACCTCTCGGTCAGAGAGTGATTTTGCCCAATTTGGCTTTCTCAAGTCCAAATGGGTATCACACAAAATGGTTGATAAAAGCTCAAGTCAGGTTATTACTGTCTCTAGGTTGAACCTTTTAATTAGGTTAATCAATCACTCGATTGACCCAATTTCTTGTTAGCCAAGTTTTCCTAGACTAAGTCTCTCTTTCTCAAGTAGAAACTAAGTCAAATAGGCATGAACTAATATTTGCAACCATTAATTCCACAAATTAAAGCATAAATAATGCTAAATAATAAATACGCAATCATAAACAAACACTAAATAGGTACCCATAAGGATTACATACTAGGGTTGGATCACAACCCTAGTAAAAGGCTAGCTACTTATGCTTGAAATTGAAGAAATAGAAGAACAAATACTAATTAAACTCATATTGTAAAGTTACAATGATAAAATCTATAGTAAAATACTCTAAAATATAGAAAACTTCCAAAAGAGGCAAAGAAAAACGGCTACAGGACTTGTTGATGTCAAAAGTTGACCTAAT